>NC_091586.1:2591887-2601887 GCF_042767895.1 Penaeus vannamei
TCTTTCTCTCTCTCTCTCTCCCTCCTCCCTCTTCCTCTTCTCTCTTTCTCTCTCTCTCTCTCCCTCCCTCTTTCTCTCTCTCCCTCCCTCCCCCTCTCTCTCCCTCTGTCTCTCTCTCTCTCTTTCTTTCAGTCTCTTATTCACGAACATTCCTCGCTCTTCGATGCCAACTCACCTTACTCCACTTTCGATAAAACCCCTTCATCTTAACCCCGCAAGCCACTCCTCCTTCGACGCAGCCAGGAAAAACCTAATAATTCCTTCTCTCTTTTTGACTTCCACTGTGTCCAATCTATCAATCTCTCCCTTCCTCCTTTCTAATTGCTCACATCCTTTGCCATCCTCGACGCGAGCTCCTCGAGTGACAAATGACCCGACGGGGCTCCTCCTGACGTGACAACCCCCCCCCTCCCACACCACCTCCTTCCCCTCTTCCCCCCCTCCCCTCACCACGACCTCTCCCTCCCTTAAGTCCTAATTTTCCGTTCGTGTCGATGTAATTTGTGCTTTCGTTGTATTTCGTGACCGTGTCGTGTCGCAGTAGCTCCTACACCCCCCCCCCTCCTCACCACCCCCCACCCAAGCCACATACACATACCCACATACTCTTAGGTTTTCCGAGTGGGAGGAGAATCATGACGAGTGTTGGTGGTTTTAGGCTTATGTGTGTGTGTGTTTGTGTGTGTTTGTGTGTGTGTGTGTGTGTGTGTGTGTGTTTGTTTGTTTGTGTTTGTGTTTGTTTGTGAGTGTGCGTGTGTGTTTGTTGTGTGTTTGTTTGTTTGTGTGTGTGTGTTTGTAAGTGTATGTGTGTGTTTGTGTGTTTGTATGTGTGTGTGTGTGTTTGTGTGTGTGTGTTTGTGTGTGTGTGTGTGTGTGTGTGTTTATTTGTGTATGTGTGTGTGTTTGTTTCTGTGTGTTTGTTTGGGTGTGTGTGTATGTGTGTTTGTTTGTGTGTGTGTGTGTTTGTGTGTTTGTTTGTGTGTGTGTGCCTGTGTGTGTGCGTGTATGTGTGTGTTTTTTTTGCGTATATATGTGTCTGCTTGATAGATAGATAAATAGTCTATGAGTGTATGTGGTTGTGTGTGAAATATAGATAGACAGTACATAGCCGTGTGTGAGAGATAGACAGTATATGTATTCGCCCTTTTATAATAGATAAACAGCGTGTGTGTAATAGATAAGACAGTGTGTAAGTATGATTGAGAATCTATCTATGTTTCGTAACCTTCCTCAGGGTTAATCGGCCGTTAATTTGATTTAGGCGTTACTAATTAGCCTTAATCATTGGGTCTGAGTGACGGACGAGACCTAATCTGTGGCGTGATTAATTTTGTCGATCGAGGAAAAGTGTCAATCATTTTTACTGGACTTCATCCTGTTTGGTGTTTTCTTGTTGTTTTTTGTTTTGTTTTGTTTTTCGTCGTTGTTGTTGCTTTTTTGTTTTTGTTTGTTTGTTTTCCATTGTTTTTTTTGTTTTTTTTTTCCACAGTTGTTGTTGTTTTTTAATCGGTGTTGTTGCTGTTTTTTGTTTGTTTTGTTTTGTTTTCCATCGTTGTTGTTTTACTGTTTTTCTTGTTTGTTTTTCTCCGTTGTTGTTTTTATCGTTGTTGTTGCTTTTTTGTTTTGTTTTTCATCGTTATTGTTGCTCTTTTTTCGGGGATCGATAGATGATCTGATAAAAACAAGAATATCAGGCAACAAATAAAAACAAAAACAAAATGAACAGAACAACAAGAAAGGAATTACAAAGAAAGACAAGTAACAAAAAAAAGGCTGAACGTTTCCATAGCAACAAATACTAAGGTTTATGCACAGTTAGGGCGCTCAAGGTCGAGTGTTATAAGGAGATAGATAGATAGATAGATAGAGAGAGAGAGAGAGAGAGAGAGAGAGAGAGAGAGAGAGAGAGAGAGAGAGAGAGAGAGAGAGAGAGAGAGAGAGAGAGAGAGAGAGAGAGAGAGAGAGAGAGAGAGAGACAGAGACAGAGACAGAGAGACAGAGATCGAGAGAGAGAGAAAAAGACAGAGATCGAGAGAGAGAGAGAGCTAGAGAGAGAGAGAGAAAGACAGAGATCGAGAGAGAAGGGAGAGAGAGAAAGAGAGAGAGAGAGAGAGAGAGAGAGAGAGAGAGAGAGAGAGAGAGAGAGACAGACAGACAGACACAGAGAGAGAGAGAGAGAGATAAAAGATATTATGAAGAGGATTTCAGGTTTTATGGTACAAAACCTCGCCCACGTACGTAACAAAACTTTTTTAGAATAACGTAGTCTCTCATATCTTGCATTAATATCACGCTAAAAACATAATAAAATAAATAAATAGAAATAAAATCAAGAAATTTATGAATAGAACGCTGACAGGCAAGACCACGCAATACCTTTGTATTTAACATATACTAGAAATTCCTAATGTAAGGATCACACTCAACACAAAATATTCTCCATAAAGTGAATATACAAACAAATTATACAATACACATACAAATGACTTTTCTTTAACATTTATAAGTAATTACCAATTAAGGAATAGAAATACCTTAAAAAGAAAAAGGAAAAAAACAAAAACTAATTTTCATTTACCTTAATACGTGACTATCATACTCACATCCCGACCGTACATACACCTAACGACAAACCACATTAGTCTAATCGTCTTTCTTAGAAGTTAGGTGGAGGGAGGGGGGTGGAGGGGTAGAGTGGAGGGAGGGGGGGTTGAGAGGAGAGGAAGGGGGGGTGGGGAGGGTCAGCCAAGGTCAGCCTAAGTGCCCTAGGCGATGGCGATCAACATGTTATTTCGTTTCTTTTTTATTTTCGTGGCGAATGCGGAAGCTAGCCACAGCCTGTATTGGTATGGATTCTCAGGTCGAATTTTGGTATTTTTTTCCTTTTTTAAAAAATTCTATATTCTATCATTTTATTTCTGCTTATTTTAGTTTTTATTTATTATCCTTTTTTTCAATTCTTTATTTTATAATTTCATTTTTATTTATCTTTATCTTTTATTTATTATTCTTTTCTTTAATCCTGTTTATTCTATCTATTCTTTATTTCATCATTTTATTTTATTTCATCCTCTTTATTCTATCTATTCCTTATTTTATCATTTTATTTTATTTTATCCTATTTATTCTACCTATTCTTTGTTTTAGCATTTTATTTCTACTTAACTTATCTTTTATTCATTATCTTTTCTCTTTTCCTATTTATTCTATTTATTGATTTATCTATCTATTTATTGATTGTCTACTGGAATAGTGCTTACGGAATGTGAAGATTTCAGCTTAGTATGACAGCTTGGCAGTCACGCCTTGTCGTACTGTCACTCTCTGGGGTGTCTCACGATTCTTTCTCTTTCTGTCTGTCTGTCTTTTTGTCTGTCGGTCTGTCTGTCTTTGTCTCTGCCTCTCTCCTGTTTCTCTCTCTGTCTCTCTCTCTCTCTCTCTCTCTCTCTCTCTCTCTCTCTCTCTCTCTCTCTCTCTCTCTCTCTCTCTCTCCCTCCTGTCTGTCTCTCTCTTTCTCTCTCTCTAATTATTTATCTATATATCTACCTATCTTTCTCCTCCTCTCTCTCTTTATCTCCCTACCTCCTTCACTTCTTCCCTTATCAACCCATCCATTCAGTCATCCATCTTTCCATCCTTCCCTCTTCCCTTCCATTTTCTTTCCTTCCCTCCTTCTCCTTTTCCTTTCATTCCTTCGTCCTGCCTTCACCCGATCTCCCTCCCTCCCGCTCTTCTTCTCTTCCTAACTACTTCCCTCCTTCTCTTCTTCACATCCTTCCTTCTTCTTTTTATTTCTCCATCCTTCTTTCGCTTTTTCCTCCTTAGCTACCTCCTTCCCTCACTCTCTACAATCCTCCTGTCCTCCCCCCTTTTCTCCCTCTCTTTCTCCCACTTCCTTCTCTCTCTCTCTCCCTCTCCCTCCTACCTTTCTCTCTCTGTTTTCAAATGTTGTGTGAACTTTGTTATGGAAATACTAATATTGCCAAAATATGTCTTCCTTTCTCCCTCCATCCTTCTCGGAACCCTCCCCTCTCACCCACCACCACAGGAAACCTCCCTCCCTCTCTCCTTCTATCTCTTCCTCCTCCTCTCTTCCTCCCATCTCCTTCCTTCTCTCTCTCTCCCTCCCCTCCTATCCCCCCTGTTTTCAAACGTTCCATGAAGAAATACCCTCCCATCTCCCTCCCTTGGCCTCATCTTCTCTCCCTTCACTTCTCCAAACCTTAAGAATTATAAGGAATATATTCTCTCTTCGCAGGATTACACAGGGACGTGGAAACTTCTTCTTCCTCTTCTTCTTCTTCTTCTTCTTCCTCTTCTTCTTTCTCTTCCCTTCCCTTCTCCAAACCTTAAGAATTATAAGGAATAAATTCTCTCTTCGCAGGATTACACAGGGACGTGTCAACTTCTTCCTCCTCTTCTTCTTCTTCTTCTTCTTCTTCCTCTTCTTCTTTCTCTTCCCTTCCCTTCTCCAAACCTTAAGAATTATAAGGAATAAATTCTCTCTTCGCAGGATTACACAGGGACGTGTCAACTTCTTCCTCCTCTTCTTCTTCTTCTTCTTCTTCTTCCTCTTCTTCTTTCTCTTCCCTTCCCTTCTCCAAACCTTAAGAATTATATGGAATAAATTCTCTCTTCGCAGGATTACACAGGGACCTGGAAACTTCTTCTTTTTCTTCTTCTTTTTCTTCCTCTTCCCTTCACTTCTCCAAACCTTAAGAATAAATTTTCTCCGCAGGATTACACAGGGAAGTGTAAACTTCTTCTTCCTCTTCTTCTTCTTCTTCTTCCTCTTCTTCTTTCTCTTCCCTTCACTTCTCCAAACCTTAAGAATTATAAGGAATATATTCTCTCTTCGCAGGATTTACACAGGGACGTCTTTCCGCAAACAACACGTCCTTCTCCCCAGCAGGTCATAACCTTCCTATTTCTCCCTCCTTCGGGTCGGCGAGTATGGGGTCCTGCCTTCTAATCATTCATTAGAGCCGATACCCTGGTCCTAAGCTCCCCCTCCCCCCCTCCCCCCACCTCCTCCTTCTTCCTTGTGATTCGTTTCTTCCTACTTGTCCTGATCATTCTCTTTCTTTCTTTCTTTTCTTCTTCTTAAACCTTCTTCTTTCGCTTTTTTTATATTCCTTTTTTTAAACTTCTATTCAAAATATTTTCTCTCCTCTTCATATTCTTCCTCCTCTTCTTTCTTTTTATTTTTCTTCGAATTATTCTCTCCCCTTCTCCTTTTTCTCCTCTTCCTCCTCCTCCTCTTCTTTTTCCACTTCCTCCTTCTCCTTCCCCTCCTCTTGTTCCCTTTCATCCTCCTTCTCCTAATGCTCCTTCTCCTCCTTTTCCTGTTACTCCTCCGTCTGCATCTCCTACTCATTATTTTCTGTCACTTTTATTTCCTACTTTTCCTACTGTCTACTTTTCCTCCATATTATCTGTTTACCATTTCTCTCTTCATATTTCATCTTTTTCCCCAGCACTCCCCTGTCTCCTCCCTCCACCTCTGCACCATCCTTCTCATCTACGCCTCCACCTCCCCCATCTCTTCCTCCCCTCCTCCTCTCCCTCATCCCCTTCCCCTCCTCCACCTCCCCCCACTCCCACCTCCACCTCTACATCCACCTCCCACATTTCTTCCTCTCCTGCTCCACCTCCACCACCCCCACCTTCACCTCCACCACCCCCACCTTCACCTCCACCACCCCCACCTCCACCTCCACCCTTTCACCTCCCCCTCCCCCACCTCCACCTCCCCCTCCATTCCACCTCCACCTCCCCCATCTCTTCCTCCCCTCCTCCACCTCCACCACCCCCTGCTCCACCTCCCCCTCCTCTCACCCCCCACCTCCACCCCTCTCCACTCCCCTCCCCCACCTCCACATCCACCTCTCCCTCCATTCCACCTCCACCTCCCCCCATCTCTTCCTACCCTCCTCCACCTCCACCCCTTCATCCTCCACCTCCCCCACCTCCACCTCCACTCCTCCATTCCATCTCCACCTCCCCACCTCCACTTCCATCACCCCCTCCCCCACCTCCCATTCCACCCCCTCCATTCCACCTCCACCTTCACCTCCATCCCCTCCCCCATCTCTTCCCCCCACCTCCACCTCCACCCCCCCCCTGCTCCCCTCCCCCTCCTCCACCCCCACCCTCCTCCACCCCACCCCCTCCTCCTCCCCCCTCCCCCACCTCCACCTCCACCCCCACCCCTCCCCCATCTCCACATCTACCTCTCCCTCCATTCCACCTCCACCTCCCCCATTTCTTCCTCCCCTCCACCACCCCCTCCTCCACCACCCTTTCCCCCTCCACCCCTCCCCCTCCATCAGGACACCCAGCGTGACGTCCCCCAAGGAACCCCATCCGATCTCCGCTCCCTTGAAGGACCTGTCACTGGGGGGGGGGGGTTCCTTCGTCTTCCCCCCCAGGAGAATAATTATCCCCGTAATGCTATAACAATCAGCGAAGCGTAGGACTCGATAGGGGAGACTCATTTGCATAAACGGCCGGGGGAGTGGGGGGTGGGGGTGAAGTGGGTGGGAGGGTTGGGGTGGTCGAAGCGTTCTGGTGCCTGTAGCAACATGGGGGGGAGGAGAGGGGGGGAGGGGAGTGAGGGGGGGAGGGGAGGGGGGTGGACGGGGGAGATGAGTGAGGGTGGGGGGGATGGAGGGGAGGGGGAAGGGAGGAGGTGGAGGGGGAGAGGAGTGAGGGTGGAGTGAGGGGGAAAGGGGAGGAGGAGTGAGGGGAAACGTTAGTTTATGTGTGTGGAAGGGGGGAGGGGATGGGGTGGGAGAGGGGAGAATAGGGGAGTTTAGGGGGGATGGTATATGGGAAAAGATTGGAGTGAGGGGAAGTTTTAGTTTATGTGTGTGGAAGGGGTGAGGGCTATGGGGTGGGGGAGGGGAGAATGGGGGAGTTTCGGGGGGGTTGTATAAGGGAGAGGGAGAGATAGTTTGAGCTGGGGGGTGAGGGGGAGAGGGAGTGGAGTGGGGGAGAGGGGGGGGTGAGGGGGAGAGGGAGTGGAGTGGGGGAGAGGGGGAGAGGGAGAGGGAGGAGAGAGTGGAGGCGTTAGTTTATGTGTAGGGAAGGGGGGAGGGGATGGGGGTGTGAGAGGGTAGAAGCGGGGAGTTGGGGAAGGTTGTGCAAGAGGGCGGGAGCATTAGCTGAAGTGAGGGGATGGTGTATGGGAGATGAGTGGAAGGGAGGGGGAGAGGGAGAGGGAGGAGAGAGTGGATGAGTTAGTTTGCGTGTATGTGGAAGGGGGTTGGGGTTTGGTATTATGGGTGGAAGAGGAAGTACCAGTTTCTGTGGAGTGAGTGGAGGCGGAGGAGTGGGGTGTTTGCGTGTGGGGTTTGTGGGGGAGGAGGCGTTGTGGAGTGGTGTGGGGTTTGTGGGTGGGAGAGGGTTTGTTTGTGTGTTGTGGGTGGGGGTAGAAGGGGTGGGGTGGGGTGGGGTGGGGAGTGAGTTAAGGGTGTATGTGTATATGGGCGGAGTTGAGAAAGGAAGTGTTATTTTGTGTGTGTGGAAGGGGGGTGGGGTGGGAGAGAGGGGGGAGGGGAATTAGGGGGTTAGAGTGGTGTGTGTGGGGGGGGGAGGAGGTGTATTTGTGGGATGTGGGCGGGGGGGCGGATGAAGGGGGGGGGGTGATGTGTATGTGGGCCTGGGTGGGGGTGAGGGGTGGGGATGAGTAGGTGCGTGTGTAAATGGTATGTGTGTGTATGTACGTTTATGTGTGTTATAAGTCTCAACCTCAATTGCGTGTGTAAATGGCGTGTATGTGTGTGTGTGTGTGTACGCTTATGTGTGTGTTATAAGTCTCAACCTCAATTGCGTGTGTAAATGGCTCGTGTGTGTGTGTGTGTGTATGTACGTTTATGTGTGCGTCATAAGTCCCAACCTCAACATCACAAGAAAACCATCGCACTTCTATTCCATTTCACTATTTCACTTCACCATCCCAACGCAACGCATCCTCGCACCCTTGAATCCTTGTACGTCCGTATCTGACCCTCCATCCCAGACCCATCTCGACATCGCACTTCTCTTTCATTTCACTATTTCACTTCACCATCCCAACGCAACGTATCCTTTGTACGTCCGCATCTGACCCTCCATCCCAGACCCATCTCGACCTCCAAGACCACACGCTTACCCTCAAGTACGTACGTATGACCGTGCGAGAGTGTAATACCCACGAAGACCTCCTCGGGGACTAAGCGCTCTTTCGCCAGACGCTAATAACCAGTTACGAAGGAGGTAATGGAGGAGGACCCAGGACTCAAAAGCCGAGGTTTAGCCCCACCCGCCGATTATATAACGCTGATAAAAATCTCTTTTTCTGAAGCCCCCAACAAAAGGGTTTTCCTTGTGACTGTCGAGGAGGGAGAAGGAGGAGGAGAAGACCAAGAAGCCTCGTAAGTGTCGGAGATGAGGTTCTGAGGAGATCGTGAAGGTCGGGTTCGCTTGACAAGCAGTAACGGGATTTTTTTTTTTTTTTTTTTTTTTTCTTTTTTTTTGCGGTGAATAGATCTGTGTTAATCGTCTCTTTCTTCTTCTTCTTCTTCTTCTTCTTCTTCTTCTTCTTCTTCTTCTTCTTCTTCTTCTTTTTGCCATGAATAGATCTCTTTGAATCGTTTATTTTTCTAGTAGTGTATTTTTTTCTTTTTTTTTGTGATTAATAGATCTTTTTTTAATCTTTTATTGCTAGTGTTTGTTTTTCTTTTTTTTTTTGCGATAAATCGATCTCTTTTAATCGTTTCTTTTTCTAGTAGTTTTTCTTTGTGATTAGTAGATCTCTTTGAATCGTTTTTATTTGTCTAGTAGTGTTTTTTTTTTTTTTTTTTTTTGCGATTGATAGATCTCTTTTAATTGTTTTTTCTTCTAATATTTTTGGCGAGTAATAGGTTTGTTTTAATCGTTTTTTTCTTTTTTGCGATTAATAGATCTCATTTAATTGTTTTTCTTCTATTTTTTTGCAATTAATAGATCTATTTCAATTATTTCTTTTTTCTTTTTTTTTGCGATGAATAGATCTCTCTTAATCGTTTTTTTTTTTTTTGTAGTTTTTTTGCGATCAATAGATCTCTTTTAATCGTTTCTTTTTTCTAGAAGGGGGGGGGGTTACATCGTGGAGTTATCTGTAATAAGCAATGGTTAAATTATATTATTAAATTATAAATGTAGCACCCCAGACAGAATGTAAAAAGGACCATGAAAAAAGATGCTTTAAGTGTCTCACATTATCGCCATTCACATTACGATGAATAGAACCCTACGAAAATGATAATCAAAAAGCAGAAGATAGTAATCCAACAAATAGTATGATAACCAAGTATTAAAAAGATAGGAAAGAAAAAAGAAAGAAAAGAAAAGAAAAAAACAAACAAACACACACATACACAATATATGATTTTAATAGCATGATATCCTGATTAACGCCATAAACAATAACAGCATAAAACAAATAACATAAACAACAAAACAAAGAGAAAAAGAGCCAGCATCACAAAAAATGAAAATAGACAATATGGTAACCTCAAACCCTCCCCCCCAAAAAAATGATAATGATAATGACACAAAAGTGATGATAATAATTATAATAATGATAATGATATCAATAATAATAATAATTATGATAACAATAAAGATAATAAAAACATTGATCATAATGATAAAAATAATGATTATCATAATGATAATGATAACAATACGAAGAATATGAATAAGATTAAGAATTAGGGATAATAATGATAATAATCATAATGATAGTAATCATAGAAATAAGTATGAGTAATAGTTATAGAAATAATAGTAATGATGACAATAGTAATGATGATGATAAAAGATGATAAGGATAATAATAATGATAACAATGATGATAATAATGATGATAATGATAATAATCATAATAACTGTGATAACTATTAGTAATGATGATTATGAAAAAAATAATAGCAGTAATAATACATTGATAATGATGATAATGATGATGATAATA
>NC_091586.1:2614387-2621887 GCF_042767895.1 Penaeus vannamei
TAAATCTAAATTTACTTTTTTTTTTTTTTTTTTTTTTGCGTTGAAAACATGAAGAAAATATTCACTTTCTGTTTTCAGTTATTATGCAGATTTTATCGAGAGATTGGCTATTCTGTGTCTCATTTATTCAGTGCCTTTCCCCTTCTATTTATGTCTATTTTCTTTATGTTTTCTTGTTTTCATGCCTTATAATAGCCCAGTAATTGTCTTTTTCTCTTTAGCTTTCCTAGTTTGCTCGTTTCATCATCTCTCTCTGTCAATCTATCTACCTATCTATCTATCCACATATTTGTTTATTTATCTTTTTTTCTTTTTCTCCCTCTATTTGTCTATCTATCTACAATCTTTCTGGCTATCTATTTATCTCCCCCCCTCTCTCTCTCTATTTCTCTCTTTCTCTCTCAATGTCACTCTCACTCTCTCTCCCTCTCACTCTCTCTCCCTCTCCCTTTCCCTCTCCTCCCTCCCTCCCTCCCTCCCTCTCTCTCTCTCTCTCTCTCTCTCTCTCTCTCTCTCTCTCTCTCTCTCTCTCTCTCTCTCTCTCTCTCTCTCTCTCTCTCTCTCTCTCTCTCTCTCTCTCTCTCTCTCTCTCTCTCTCTCTCTCACCCTCTCTCTCTCACCCTCTCCCTCCCTCCCTCTTTCTCTCTCTCTCTCTCTCCCCCTCTTTCTCTCCCTCCCTCCCACTCCCCCTCCTTCCCACTCCCTCTCCCTCTCTCCCTCCTCTCCCTCTCTCCCTCTCTCTCTCTCCCTCCCCTCTCTCTCTTTCTCTCCCTCCCCCTCTCCCTCTCTCTCTCTCCCTCTCCCTCCCTCCCTCCCTCCCTCCCTCCCTACCTCCCTCTCCCTCTCTTTCTCTCCCTCCCTCCCTCTCCCCTCTCTTTCTCTCCCCCTCCCATTTCCCCTCTCCCGCTCTCTCCACCCTCTCTCTCTCTCTCTCTTTCTACCTCCCTCCCTCCCTCTCCCCCCCTCTCTTTCTCTCCCTCTCTCCTCCCTCCTCTCTCACCTCTCTCTCTATCCCTCCCTCTCCCCCCTCTCTTTCTCTCCCTCCCTCCCTCTCCCACCCTCTCTCTCTCCCTCTCTCCCTCCCTCCCTCCCTCTCCCCCTCTCCATCTCTTTCCACCCTCTCTCTCTCTCCCTCTCTTTCTCTCCCTCCCTCCCTCTCCCACCCTCTCTCTCTCTCCCTCTCTCTTTCCCTCCCTCCCTCTCCCCCTCTCCCTCTCTTTCCACCCTCTCTCTCTCCCTCCCTCCCTCTCCCCCTCTCCCCTTCTTTCCACCCTCTCTTCCTCTCCCTCTTTCTCCGAATCATATCGAGATGAGGATTAAGAAGAAGATGGATGACTTAACATTAAGGAGGGTCGGAGGGAGGGGCGAGGCGGGGAGGGAGGAAGGGTAGGAGGGAATGTAGGAGGAGGAAAGGAAGATAGAAAGAGGGAAGATAGAAGGAGGGAATGTAGGAGGAGGAAAGGAAGATAGAAGGAGGGAAGATAGAAGGAGGGAATGTAGGAGGAGGAAAGGAAGATAGAAGGAGGGAAGATAGAAGGAGGGAATGTAGGAGGAGGAAAGGAAGATAGAAGGAGGGAAGATAGAATGAGAGAATATTGGAGGAGGAAAGGAAGATAGAAGGGAGGGAAGATAGAAGGAGGGAATGTAGGAGGAGGAAAGAAATAAAGGAGGGAAGATAGAATGAAAAAAGTAGGAGGGAAGGTAGAAGGAGGAAATGTAGAATGAAAGAAAGAAAGAAGGAGAAAAAGTAGGAGGAGGGAAGGTAGGAGGAGGAAAGGATGATAGAAGGAGGGAAGATAGAATGAAAAAAAGGAGGAGGAAGGAAGATAGAAAGAGGGAAATTAGAAGGAGGGAAAGTAGAAAGAGAGAAGGAAGTACAGTGGTAAGAAGGAAGTAGAAATACGGAAAGTAGAAGGGATGAAAGAAGGATGAAAAGTAGAAGGAAGGAAGGGAGAAGAAAGGAAAAATTGGAGTCGACAAAGAGAGGGATTAAGAGGAAGGAGGATATAGGGAGAGAGAGAGGGGAGGAGATGGAGAGAGGAAGGGAGGCAGGGAGGGAGAGGGAGATAGATAGATAGATAGATAGAGAGAGAGAGAGAGAGAGAGAGAGAGAGAGAGAGAGAGAGAGAGAGAGAGAGAGAGAGAGAGAGAGAGAGAGAGAGAGAGAGAGAGAGAGAGAGAGAGAGAGAGAGAGAGAGAGAGAGAGAGAGAGAGAGAGAGAGAGAGAGAGAGAGCGAGAGAGAGAGAGAGAGAGAGAGAGAGAGAGAGAGAGAGAGAGAGAGAGAGAGAGAGAGAGAGAGAGAGAGAGAGAGAGAGAGAGAGAGAGAGAGAGAGAGAGAGAGAGAGAGAGAGAGAGAGAGAGAGAGAGAGAGAGAGAGAGAGAGAGAGAGAGAGAGAGAGAGAGAGAGAGAGAGAGAGAGAGAGAGAGAGAGAGAGAGGAAGAGAGACCCAGAGAGAGATAGACGCACATAGAGGAGGAGATGCAGAGAGGAAGGGAGAGAGAGATAGGGGGAAGGAGGGAGAGAGAGAGGGAGCGAGGGAGAGAGGGAGAGAGAGAGAGAGGGAGAGAGAGAGAGAGAGAGAGAGAGAGAGAGAGAGAGAGAGAGAGAGAGAGAGAGAGAGAGAGAGAGAGAGAGAGAGAGAGAGAGAGGAAGAGAGAGCGAGAGAGAGATAGAGGGAGATAGAGGAGGAGATGGAGAGAGGAAGAGAGAGAGAGATAGAGGGAAGGAGGGAGAGAGAGAGGGAGAGAGGGAGAGAGGGAGAGAGAGAGAGAGAGAGAGAGAGAGAGAGAGAGAGAGAGAGAGAGCGAGAGAGGGAGAGAGGAAGCGATGGAGAGAGAGAGAGAGGGAGAGAGAGAGAGAGAGAGAGAGAGAGAGAGAGAGAGAGAGAGAGAGAGAGAGAGAGAGAGAGAGAGAGAGAGAGAGAGAGAGAGGGAGGGAGGGAGGGAGAGAGAGGGAGAGAGAGAGAGAGAGAGAGAGAGAGAGAGAGAGAGAGAGAGAGAGAGAGAGGAAGGGAGGTCACATCCCCCAGCGAAAGGGCGAGGACTGAAGCGACCTCTCTGCCTGCTGCCGCTTGTCTCTCCTTGCTTCTTCTTCTTTCTCTTCGTTTCTCGTTTCTCACGCTTTCGTTACATCTCTGGCCTTTTTTATTTGATCGATTGATTATTTTTTTTCTTTTTCATTGACTAATTGTCTTCTCGTTTCTCGTTTTTCGTCTCTTGCGCTTTCATTTATTCTTATTTTTTCTTATTTCATTGCTCGATTATTTTCCTTGGTTTTGCTTTATCTCCTTTTTGTTTCTCTCGTTTTCTTAACTTTATCTTATTTAGACGATTTTTTTTCTTCTCTTCTCTTTCCACTTCTTTTTATGTCTCTGGTTTTCTTTACTTTATTGTATTCCATTTATTTAAGCTTCTTCTCGGTGTCACTCTATGCCCTTTCTTTATTTTCCCTTTTCATTACATCTCTTGCTTTATTCAGTTTCTTCTCGGTGTACCTCTATTCCCTTTCTTTATTTCCCTTTTTCATTATATTTCTTTCTTTATTTAGTTTTTAATCCTATCTATTTAATTTCCTTGTCGCTCTCTCTCTCTCTCTCTCTCTGTTCCCCTATTTTACTTCTTCTTTGTTTTATTATTCTCATCTCATTCGTCTCTCTTTATCCTTCGTGTTTTCTTACCATTATCCAACTTCCTCGCTTTCTCTCCTCTTCGTTACTCACATCATCATTTACTTTCCCTCTCTGCTTCTGACATTCTTCACTGTTTTTTATCTCTCATTCGTTTAGCCATTGTTTCTTTAGTTACTTTTTCTGTCCTCTGTTGCTTATTCCCTCTTTCTCTCTTTTTTTTTAAGTAAGAGGAATTTAAAATGAAAATTAAAGAAATTTTCATGTGTGTGTGTGTGTGCGCGCGCGCGCGCGTGTGTGTGCGTGTGTGTGTGTGTGTGTGTGTGTGTGTGTGTGTGTGTGTGTGTGTGTGTGTGTGTGTGTGTGTGTGTGTGTGTGTGTGTGTGTGTGTAAGTGTGTGTGTAAGTGTGTGTGTTTGTCTATTCATCTGTTGATCTTTGCCTCCGCTACTTCTCCCCATTCTTCGCAAATTTCTTTAATTATCACTTTTTTATTCCTCTGCTTTATTATTCGACTCATCTCCTGCTATTGTTGTTTGTCTCTCCTCCTTTCTTTCTCTTAATTTGTTAGTTTCTTCATCACTTATCCCCCCCCCCATTCGCTCTTGTGTGTGCGCGCGCGTCTCTGTGTGTGTATGTTCATATGTTAGTCTCTCTCTCTCTCTCGCTTACTCTCTCTCTCTCTCTCTCTCTCTCTCTCTCTCATCCCTCTCTCTCCCAATCCTTATCTCTCTTCCCTTTTCTTTCCCTCCCCCCCCCCCTCCTTCCTCTCTCTTTTCTCTTTCTTTCCCACTCCTTCCCTTCTTCCCAGATCTTTCTCCAACCTCCCTCCCTCCTTTCCTCTCCCTCCCTCTACCCTCCTCCTCTCTCTCTCTCCTTCTCTATCTCTCTTTCCTTACCGTCTGGACCGCCCTTGCTCCCTCCCTCCCTCCCTTCTTTCCTCTTCCTTCCCTCTCCCTCCCTCTACCCCCTCCTCCTCTCTTTCTCCTTCTCTATCTCTCTTCCCTTACCGTCTGGACTGCTCTTGCTCAATACCCTCCTTTCTTCCTTTCCTCTCCTCCCCTTTACCTCCTCCTCTCTCTCTCTCCTTTTCTATCTCTCTCCCTTGTCGTCTGGACCGCCCTTGCTCCCTCCCTCCCTCCCTTCTTTCCTCTCCCTCCCTCTACCTCCCTCCTCTTTCTCTCCTTCTCTATCTCTCTTCCCTTGCCGTCTGGACTGCCCTTGCTCAATACCCTCCTTCCCTCCTTTCCTCTTCCTTTCCTCTCCCTCCCTCTACCCCCTCCTCCTCTTTCTCTCCTTCTCTATCTCTCTTCCCTTACCATCTGGACCGCCCTTGCTCCCTCCCTCCTTCCCTTCTTTCCTCTCCTTCCCTCTACCCCTCCCTTGCTCCCTCCCTCCCTCCTTTCCTCTCCCTCCCTCTACCCCCTCCTTCTCTATCTCTCTTCCCTTACCATCTGGACCGCCCTTGCTCAATACCCTCCTCGCCTCCCGTTCCAGGAAGCTCCTCCTGCAGTAGGATGCGCCCAGGAATGCTCGCGTATCCTTCACTCGTCACCTTCGTGTCTTCGTGTCATCCTGCTGTTAGGAACAATGGCGTCATCCTTCGCGATCCACGTAAAGAAAGGAATGTACCTGGATAATACAAAAGACTGCTGGAATGCTTCGCTGAATGACAATAATCACAAGCACTTGCAAGAAGAAAAAAAATCGTGATAGACGTTAATGGATGTAATGTGATATGAAAAATATTAAAATACTTCGTGATGTATACGAGGAAGTTTTTATATCTTTTTATATCTTTTTTTTATCTTTTTATATCTTGTATTTTTTGATAGCAATAAATAGTATAATACCCTCATGATATCCGTCTTCTAAAAGCTACGTACCATCATTTTTTAAATTTTAAGGTATCGATTTTTTGTTTAAATTTATTTGATATAGCTTTCGCGCATACAACTTTCACTTACCTTTTCATCAATAAAATATCTACTATCTTGCCTTCCATCTTTAAAAAGAAAGCAAAACAACCACGAACAAAAAACTACAGTCACAGATCGATCTTCAGACTCCTCAAACACACGAAACCCTCTTTTCCCAAGTCTCCCCTAAAACACACACACAGAAAACGGAGTACAAAAAAAAATTTCCCATCCTTTCTAACCCGGCGAGACAACATCCCATTTTCTGTGGACGTTCGCCGCCTACAAGGATACGGCGCTTGACCTTGTGACCCCAGATGGCGACGTGACTTACGAAGCTTACTAATGAAAAAGTCGAAAGTGAAGGCGCTGGCTGGATGGAGAGAGAGAGAGGGAGTGTCTGAATGAAAGTCTTGATTCCATAGCATTTCGTTCATCATTTTTTTTCTGTGTATTTTTAAACTGTCTTCGGTACGTTCTCTTGTAATATTTTTTTTTTTTTTTTTCAAGAAATGGTTCATTGGTATTTTGAAATAGATCTATTTGATATGATCTAGCATCTAGAAAGTCCCTCAAATGAACACTAAATAATGAACAAATAAATGATACCACAGTATTCCCGCTCATTTCTGAAACAAAACGAAAACCAGCGAACTTACCCAACCCAGTCCCTTCCGTCTAGAATCTTCTTGATAAACTCGGCAATTATGACTGTGATGAATGCTATGCATCTTCTCCCGATTCCCTTTTTCTCTCTTTCTCCTCGGCTTTTGCTCATTATTAGGGAGTCAGAGGTCAGAGGTCATGTTTGCCTTTGATACTCTGACATAAGAGGGTCAGGCAAACAAAGATGGCTTTTGTTATTAGTCTGTTGGTTCATGTGTTATTTGGTATTTATTAGGAAATCTGTCTTGATAGTCTCTCTCTCTTTGTCTGTCTGTCTGTCTGCCTGTCTGTCTGTCTGTCTGTCTGCCTGTCTGTCTGTCTGTCTCTCTCTCTCTTTCTTTCTTTCTTTCTCTCTCTCTCTCTCTCTCTCTCTCTCTCATTCTCTCTCTCTCTCTCTCTCTCTCTCTCTCTCTCTCTCTCTCTCTCTCTCTCTCTCTCTCTCTCTCTCTCTCTCTCTCTCTCTCCCTTTCTCTCTCCCTCTCTCTCTCTCTCTCTCTCTCTCTCTCTCCCTTTCTCTCTCCCCCCCTCCTTCCCTCAATCACTCCTTTCCTTCCCTCCCCCCCCCCCCTCTCTCTCTCTCTCTCTCTCTCTCTCTCTCTCTCTCTCTCTCTCTCTCTCTCTCTCTCTCTCTCTCTCTCTCTCTCTCTCTCTCTCTCTCTCTCTCCCTCCTTCCCTCAATCCCTCTCTTCCCAACCTCCCTCCCTCTCCCCTCCCCTCTCTCTCTCTCTCTCTCTCTCTATTGTGTTTTCTTATTTTTATCTCGCACCCGATATTGACGATTCAAGGATGCTTCGCAAGGAGGTGTCAAGAGGACGCAGTCGTGGGCGTGGAAGTGACCAGCATCCTTCATGAGACGAGACCTCTTGCTTGGTCGTGCTTGAAATAAGTTAAGAGAGGGATTCAGTCCCTTGCCTGGCGCGGCGCCTACGTACATATATGCACGTACACATGGCGCCTACGTACATATATGCACGTACACATGGCGCCTACGTACATATATGCACGTACACATGGCGCCTACGCACACATATGCACGTACACATACAAGCACGCACATGCAGGTCTTCACTTAGCGTACCACATGACCCTAAACTCCGCGACACGCCTGCTGAATCTATGCTTTCTGATCTGTGTCTAATATTTGATGGAGATGATGATAATATATCAAATATTCTCGATAAAACGGCATATAACTCACAGTACTGTGACATATAACTCACAATGTAACAGTGCATAACTCAGTGAAATATAACCCAGAGTATAACAATATATAATTAGGATATATATAC
>NC_091586.1:2626887-2629387 GCF_042767895.1 Penaeus vannamei
TATAACGATGATAATTAAAATAATGATAGCAATGATAATTAAGGCAACAGTAATCATGGTAATAAAAGTATAATGATAAAGATTACATAGCAGTAATAACAGTGACAACAATGATAACAACCATTGCAGTATCTGTTGCTATAATAAACATTAGAATAAACATCATATTCATAATGATAGAAACAACCACAACGATAATAATGACCATATCATAATGACTTTGAAGATAATCATGGTACTGAAAAAATCAAAATGTACATTGAAAGGAAACAACAGGAGTTCATAAGAAATGTGAATTTCATTTCAACATCAGAGCAAAAAATTACCTTTTTCATTTACGCAAAAAAAAAAAAAAAAAAAAAAAAAAAAAAAAATCGACATGGCTAGGCAGCTGTTCCTGACCTTAATGAATTACCATAATCAGATGATAAAGATGATGAAACACAGTAGAATTGAATAAATAAATAGGTTTCTCAAAGTACCTAAAAATCAACATTTTCAAAATAAGAGACATTTTCCAAACCAAACAGAAACGAACCAATGAAATAATCCACAAAAATCTAAATTCTACATCAAAAACGAAATAAACACTAAAGAAAATCACACGACAAAAAACATAATTAACAAAGGGAAATAACCATACATATAAACACACACAGTCACCTACTTATCCTTATCTTTGTAATCATTATCATTCCTTACACAAGGATACCCAATGGGAAAGGCATATATAAGGGGCTTGAGGGCGTCGTGGGCATTCAGTCCCTGGGCAGACACATCAGAGTAAGTGGGAAGAGGAAAGGCGTCAGAGCCCCTGCGTGATAAGTTTCGAGTCAGGGGGGGGCTATTTCACATATATATATATGTGTGTGTGTGTGTGTGTGTGTGTGTGTGTGCGTGTAGCTAGATAAATAGTAATAGGTATAGGTCGATAGACAAATAACTGCAAAACAGGTCTTTCATGAGGTTCCTATTAGTAAAAGAACAAACTAAACGGGGAAACGAAATAAATAGATTTTCTGTTCAGGTACTTGACTTGTAGTATTCCTTTCTCACTTTCCGTCTCCTCAGTCAGCATGAAGGTCCTCGCAGCTCTCCTGGCTCTGGCTGGCGTGGCCGCCGCCAACTCCGCCTTCCGCTTCTCCGACGGCTACCTCGACGTCCTCGGCGCAGAGCCCGTTCAGGCCTTCGACTGTGCCGGTCGAAGCTACGGCTATTACGCCGACGTCAGCAGCGACTGCCGAGTGTTCCACGTGTGCCTGCCCGTGGCTGACGACCTGGGCGACGTGCTCGAGACCGCCCACTTCTCCTTCTTCTGCGGCAACCAGACCGTGTTCAGCCAGGAGTCCCTCACCTGCGCCCACCCCGAGGAGGCCTTCCCCTGCGACCAGGCCGAGACCCTCTTCGACTCCGTCAACGCTCTCTTCGGCGTCATTCCCGACGAAAAATAAAATAAACTAAGCCAAGTGAAATATCAATTCTTTGTACTTCCCTTTTCATTCGATAATCCTCCTCAACGCAATACACATAATACTTGACTGTTAATTTTGATTCCAAGAATGTAGAAAAACAAACAAAATTTTCACGCTTCACAAACGGGCGAAACGAAGACGTCGACAAATTTCCTTGTGTGATTTTTCTTCATTCTAGCTCGAATCAAGCTGAATAATCGTTAAACATGATCACATATGCAGACATGTAGATCCCTAAATGTCTCGCGACGAAGATATAAATAAAAAAAGAGTTTTACTTACTCTTTGACTTTTAATCAAATTAGTTTTTGTTCTATAACATTGTAATTAATCTTAATCAGTAGCTATTCATTAATCTTGCTCTTTTATCTTCCTTAACTCTATTTGATATCATTATTCAACCTTTAATCAATCTGGTAATTTCATAATTAAGCTTAGTTGAATTTCGGTTAATATTTTTACCTGCATCTGATGTGATTTTGTACTCTAGCTTATTTGACTAAATTGTATGTTTTGACAACATATCAGTGTTGTTATTCCATTTTATACTTGATATGTGAAAATTATGCAAACATATATATGTATATAAATGATTTATGTATATTATATATATGCATATATATATATACATACATATATATATATATATATATATATATATATATATATATATGAATATATATATATATATATATATATATATATATATATATATATATATATATATATATATATATATATAAACATATATATAGATATAAACATGTGAATGAATATGTTTTTTTTTTTTGTATATATATGTATATACATACATATACATATATAAATATGCATACATACACACACACATATATGTATATATATATATATGCTTATACATACATACATACATACATACATATATATATATATATATATATATATATATGTGTGTGTGTGTGTGTGTGTGTGTGTGTGTGTGTGTGTGTGTGTGTGTGTGTATAAATATGTATATATATATATATATATATATATATATATATATATAT
>NC_091586.1:2639387-2644387 GCF_042767895.1 Penaeus vannamei
AGAGGGAGACACTGAAGGATCTAAGCCACACTTTCAGGTCGTTATTGGTCCTTTTTGGCCCTTAAAGGAGGATGGGGCCGTAGGAGTCCTGATCCACTGCTTCTTCAAGGAACTGGGGAATTGGTGGCCTTCCTCGGAATTCCGGCTCCCCAGGCAAAGCCTCTCCAAGACTGGGGGTGTGTGGCTCCTGGGCGTAAATGAGTGTATATGCATATGTGTTTGTATATAATATATACATATATACATTATATATATATATATATATATATATATATATATATATATATATATATATATATGTATATGTATATATATATATATATATATATATATATATATATATATATATATATATATATATATATATATATATATATGTATATGTATATATATATATATATATATATATATATATATATACACACACACACACACACACACACACACACATACACACACAAACACAAACTCATGCATATAAATACGCGCGCGCACGCACACACACACACACACACACACACACACACACACACACACACACACACACACATATATATATATATATATATATATATATATATATATATAGATATAGATATAGATATATATATATATACTCTTTTTTTGTGTGTGTCTATCTTTATGTATATTTGCATATATACATGTGTTTATATATATATGCATAAATTTGTAGGCTTATTTCTGCTTGTGTTCGTGTGTGTGTTTACCTTCTGATATTAAGTGCAAATTAGAGGCTATGAATCTGTAAATACAATTTGCAACTAAGAGAAAATTGCTTCTCACGAGAAAAGTGACGTCATCGCGGACGACGTTGCAGACCCCAAAGAAGACGCCAACCAAGTCGCTCAAGGTCGTTCGGCGCATGAGAGGCTTAGGGTCTTTCACCCGCGTGGCAATTCCCTTTTATTGCTGGGATATTGCTGTCTGGAGATCATCAGTGGCATTCGCGCATCACGGTGCAAAAGTAATCACTCACGACAGAATAACTGCTAAGATTTATGAGGATAAGTATCAGATATTTGCAAAGTTCTGGTTCAGATCGATTGATTTATCTGTCGGATGACATTCGTGGAATAACTTAGATAGGTTTGATTCATAGATATAAGAGTTCGTGCGATAGGTATCCATGTAGAGTATATGCCAGTTGATATACACATATGTACACTGAACATCGCATATTAGACAGAAATAAATCCTGCACACTTGAAGATATAGAGAAAAGCGAAGAGAAAGAAGGAATGAACCAAGAAAAAGAGAATAGCAGACAAATAAAAAGACTAACAAATCAAATTTTCCAGATATTCAATGATGAATTTCAAGGCCAACTAGGCTGTAACTCTCCTTGATTCTCCTTAATCATCATCATCGATGCCATTCTTATTCATACCCTTACTGTCATCATCATGATTATATAAATAGGCATGGAACGTTGCTATAGAAACGAAAAGTATGATATATGATATTTATTAATCTCATTTTTTAAGAAAGTCTAAATAACATTCACTTCAGGTAATATCTAAAAGCAACAAAGCAAATTCTAATATCATATGGTTTTTGATGAAAATGCGTAAGTAACGTAAATTATAATCAGGCCATATTTAATAGTCAAAAAACTTTTCAATAGAATCTTAACAGTACCTGCGATACGTTTAGTAAACCGCTGCCCATATTAAACATATTCCATACATAATACAGCTCATACCAAATGATACCCAAATACACAAATACAAGTCTACCGCATTCTACAGTTACGGAAGACAGGCATAACCTATACTTAAATTCCCTGTTTATCCTGACAAGAAGCGCCTAATTACCTGTAAGTCCCTACACGTCACCTTCAGCTGCATGCCAAGTGGAGAGGAAAGTATATAAGGGGCACGAGCGCTCCGTGGGCACTCACTCTCTCGCCAGACGCCGCCAGTGTACAGCCAGTAAGTGTGGGGAACAAGGTCATTGTCGCCTCGGCGCAGGAGACAGGGTCAGAGCACCAGGCGAGGTGGGCGGAGTTTTAGAAGATACAAGTTTATGTTGCGTTTAGTCCTACATCAATATAGATACACACGCTTATGTATATATATACATACAGTAATATATATAGATGCATATATATATGTCTGTGTGTATCCTTATAACGGTGTCTGTGTATATATATAACGGTGTGTGAGTGTATGTTTGTATATAACGGTGTGTGTGAAATATAAATAAATGATCGCGCTTCAGTGATATTTCTCCATTCTAATATTTGCTTTCCGTCTCCTCAGTCAGCATGAAGGTCCTCGCAGCTCTCCTGGCTCTGTGTGGCGTGGCCGCCGCCAACTCCGCCTTCCGCTTCTCCGACGGCTACCTCGACGTCCTCGGCGCAGAGCCCGTTCAGGCCTTCGACTGTGCCGGTCGAAGCTACGGCTATTACGCCGACGTCAGCAGCGACTGCCGAGTGTTCCACGTGTGCCTGCCCGTGGCTGACGACCTGGGCGACGTGCTCGAGACCGCCCACTTCTCCTTCTTCTGCGGCAACCAGACCGTGTTCAGCCAGGAGTCCCTCACCTGCGCCCACCCCGAGGAGGCCTTCCCCTGCGACCAGGCCGAGACCCTCTTCGACTCCGTCAACGCTCTCTTCGGCGTCATTCCCGAAGAGAAATAGCAAGGAAAAGGAGACACGATTTATAATAAAAGAAATTATGTGACGATCAAACGCACCAAAAAATACAAATCCTATAGACCTCGAAATGCCTTATTTACATACCAAACTAGAAGCCCTCAGAGAGCGCATACCTCCGCCAAGGCAATAAGGCCACATATAATAAAATAATTACATTTGAAGAATTATATCAGCGTCACCTTCTCAAGTACACAGGTGACGTCCGCAAACATGACCTCCCTGGCGGAAGCAAGGCAGTGAGGGCAATGATGCAATCGCTCAAAAACTCTTTATCTGGATCGCGATCCGGATCACCACCAAGATTTGATGGAACGCAATGTGGAAAGGTATGAATGAGAACGAATATCTTCACAATACAAGAGATGTATTTAACCGGTTTCTGTATTTCTGACGAAGATGTAATCGAAACCGGTTAAATACATCTCTTGTATTGTGAAGATATTCGTTCTCATTCATACCTCTCCACATTTGTCAACATGAATACGGTTCATGGAACGCAAGTTAGACTAAGGCACACCTGGCATAAACTCTTGAGTTATCCTGCTAACAAACGAACAGATAATATCCGGATCGCCAACAAAATTCAATGGCACATAATTTAGGCTAAGAAACACCTTGGAAATTTCAGAAAAGAAAAATATAAAATTTGAGTTATCCTGCTAACCAACGAACAAACAAACAAACACGACCGGAGACATAACCTCCCTTTCGGAGGCAATGATAAACGGCTCAGTCACGAGGCGAAAAAAAAGTCCGGCGAAAGTTCATATCGAGTTCCATCCATCTTTTTACTTATCAATCTCATTCGCTTTTATCGATACGTATATCTGTAAAATAAATTTATACTTTACATATATTCATTCACACGCTCATACAGAAGCACTCAATCACACAGAAACACAGGCACACACACATATGAATATATATGTATACATATGCATAATATTGTGTTTATACACACATATATGTCTCTCTACATATAGATAATATATAATCAATTTTGCAAATATATATATATATATATATATATATATATATATATATATATATATATATATATATATATGTATGTATATATGTATATATACATATATATATATATATATACATACACATATATATGCACATATATGTATATAAATATACATATATATACATATATATGCATATATATATACATGCACACACACATATATTTATGTGTTTGTGTCCGTGTGTGCGTGTGTGTGTGTAGGTGTGTTTGTCTGCGTGCATTCATATACATATAAATAAATGTACATACATATATACACACACATGCCATATATGAATACATATGTATACATATGCATATATATGCATATACAACATATACATATGCATTTATATATATATATATATATATATATATATATATATATATATATATATATATATTCACACATATATATGCTTACATTTATGTGTGCATATATACATGCATATGCGTGTATATATATACATAAATGTGTATATGTGTATATATACATATGTATACCTAACCATTCGTATATATTTGTAGAAATATACACATATATATACATATTTACATACATGCATATATATATATATATATATATATATATATATATATATATATATACATATATATATATATATATATATATATATATATATATATATATATATATATATATGCATGTATGCACACACACACACACACGTGTATGTTTGTGGACTTGTCTTTTTAAGGGTGGCTCGGGATACTTCTATGAATATTATAAAAATGAAACTTAACATTTCTTAATATTTTCTTATCTAGCAAATCATAACAAAACATCTTCAGTGGACACGAGGAATGAGATAAAATGAAGAGAGTAAAAGATGTAAGAGAGAAGAGAGTAAGAAGAAATACGTGATGACTTTACTGAAGATCAATGAAACAGATTTAACTCAAACTAGACACAATTCACTCTAGAAATATAATCTGAATAAAATGAAAACAGGAAAATCGTTACAATGGATTGTTATTAGATATATACGTACATACATACATATATGCATATATATATATATATATATATATATATATATATATATATACATATATATATATATATATATATATATATATATGTATATATATATATTACACAACTGTGTGTGTGTGTGTGTACACACATCCGTACATGGAAACACACACACAGACTCACATTCGCTTCTCTGACGGAGAGGATCTCTCCAGGAGCCACACCTTAACAGCAGAGCCACTCCTCACAGACGTCCCAGAAGACCCGCCACCCGCTATAGGCGCCAGGGATTCTTCTCTCAATGCCACATC
>NC_091586.1:2654387-2656887 GCF_042767895.1 Penaeus vannamei
TGTGTGTTTCCCAGAAAAGCTAAATAAAATTCATTATCTGCATAATTGTTTTGTTTTATAATTTGGTACTTCGATTAGCCTATTATCCTTTGAAAGAATTAACCATGCTAACGTCTAACCACTCATAAATCACTACGTCACCTTCAGCTGCATACCAAGGGGAATGGCGTGTATATAAGGGGCATGAGCGCTTCGTGGGCACTCACTCCCTCGCCAGACACCGTCACTGAACATCCAGTAAGTGAGAGGAAGGTCACTGACAACACTCAGAGTCTTAGTGTCCACGAAGCTACATGTGTTTAAGTGTTGTTGTGTGTAGTGAATCTTCGCAAAGGATAAAATAAAAGCATATACTTAAACAGCTGCGATCCCATCATAATCCTCCCTTTCCGTCTCCTCAGTCAGCATGAAGGTCCTCGCAGCTCTCCTGGCTCTGTGTGGCGTGGCCGCCGCCAACTCCCCCTTCCGCTTCTCCGACGGCTACCTCGACGTCCTCGGCGCAGAGCCCGTTCAGGCCTTCGACTGTGCCGGTCGAAGCTACGGCTATTACGCCGACGTCAGCAGCGACTGCCGCGTGTTCCACGTGTGCCTGCCCGTGGCTGACGACCTGGGCGACGTGCTCGAGACCGCCCACTTCTCCTTCTTCTGCGGCAACCAGACCGTGTTCAGCCAGGAGTCCCTCACCTGCGCCCACCCCGAGGAGGCCTTCCCCTGCGACCAGGCCGAGACCCTCTTCGACTCCGTCAACGCTCTCTTCGGCGTCATTCCCGAAGAAAAATAATTTATATGATCTAGTTAAACATTCACTATGTAACAGAAACAATAAACCAACTACACTAAACATCTGTATCCTTTTCGTCATTCTTATGGTATTGTTTAAGAAAAAAATGTAGGGACAGTATTCTCATTACTTATTTTCATTAATTCATTTTATTATCATTATCATTTTTAAGAAATGCATTTCAATATGTTATCCCGATATAAAGCTTGCTCTGCGGTTTGGCCAAGAATGATAATGAGAGGAGACTCATTAGTAAATAAGTAAATGAGTTTTCGCTCTGGTGTCAGCCGGTCCTTTTATTTGATTTGACATCATGTTTCCGGTTGGTGTTTCATTAACAAGTACAACTTTTGTTGTGGTTCTTTTCAGCTGGAGATTTCCTTTACCTTTAACCTCTAGAGGTATTTCCAGTATGTGTGGGTAAGTTATTTGCACTTGTGTGAATAGTGTATCATGGATACGGTTTGAAACACTAATGCCAATTACTTGTGTAACTGCAGAAATGTGGATTTGCATATTTGTTCAGCATGTCTGGCTTCATTCAAAAGTGCACGCGTGCATATATGTGTTCTAGAACTTTTTTCAATTTTCTAGTTTATGCGTTTGTGGGTGTGCACGCGCGCGGGTGTGTGTATTTACTTGCTAAAGTCGCCAAGTAAGACTCTTGCTGTTGATTCTTTTACATTGTATTTTGTATTCCCTGATGTCTCTAAAACCAGCAGCCTTTAAAATGTAATTTTCAAATCACGGAATTTCCCAAATACCGAGAACCACTATCGTAAACGCAAGGGGTATGACCTTACCTAACATGGTATAACTATGATACAAAAGAAGGAAACCCGTTTGCCACCAAAGAAACGCAAACTTATTCACTTTTCTAACTGGTTTCTTATCACTAGCATGTGGGAAAAATATCTATAGGCAATGAGAAAGCCAATGTTGCCTCATGAGTGGAGTTTGCAAGTACTTTCATAGCCTTTCTGGTTTACAGATATTTTTCTCTGGTGTTAATTTTCATAGGACTGTATCAGAAGAGCAAGTCAATCACATAGCTAATCCATTAAACCTGTAAACTGTTAATTAAGATCCGAGTCATTGTAACAAATATACATTAAATAATGGAAACAATCATGGGATTCTAGCTATTAATTCATGATGTGAGAAAAGAAGAAGGAATAAAAGAAGTAGATATTACGTGTGGTTGGTTTATTGTTTCTGTTACATAGTGGTTGTTTAACTAGATCATATCCGTTATTTTTCGTCGGGAATGACACCGAAGAGAGCGTTGACGGAGTCGAAGAGGGTCTCGGCCTGGTCGCAGGGGAAGGCCTCCTCGGGGTGGGCGCAGGTGAGGGACTCCTGGCTGAACACGGTCTGGTTGCCGCAGAAGAAGGAGAAGTGGGCGGTCTCGAGCACGTCGCCCAGGTCGTCAGCCACGGGCAGGCACACGTGGAACACTCGGCAGTCGCTGCTGACGTCGGCGTAATAGCCGTAGCTTCGACCGGCACAGTCGAAGGCCTGAACGGGCTCTGCGCCGAGGACGTCGAGGTAGCCGTCGGAGAAGCGGAAGGGGGAGTTGGCGGCGGCCACGCCACACAGAGCCAGGAGAGCTGCGAGGACCTTCATGCTGACTGAGGAGACGGAAAGAGAACGTTAAGTTAGGATCGCAGGTGATGTCCGAGTCTATATGATTTTTATATATATTTTTTCCATTTGCGA
>NC_091586.1:2661887-2664387 GCF_042767895.1 Penaeus vannamei
CAAAAAGTCCTACGATTCTTTTCTTCTTCTTCTTCCTTCCCTTTTTCTTTTTTCACTTTTCTTCCTCATTCATTGAACAAAGTCATTTCATATATTTCTGTGCATTATTTTTAATCTGTTTGGGGATTAGAGGTTGTTTTTATATGTATACAAACAGAAATACACAATATGTGTCCTGAGAGCGGTTGCCGTGACGTGATCATAAAACTCTTGTGCTGAGACGAAGATGTAGACAGCATGAACATTCCATTTTCTCAAGTTCGTGACCTGTTGGCCTCGAAATCATTAATCGGCAACTGTACTCTACAGTATATACACATGGGAATGACAAACACATACATACACGCGCAGACGCAATCACAGACACACAGACACACAGGTACAGGTACAACTACTCCCACTCCCTCATAAACAAACCAACGCCTTCACCCACTGGCACGTCTGCCGCTCCCCCTGGACACCCGAAGAGCTCACGACCTGGTCCAATAAACCACTCGGTCAAGTGCTGTGGCGAACGAGGCAGTCAGTAAACAGCCGTTGTCATCAGGCATATTAAGATGCAAGCTGCCCATTTCTGCCACTATTCAGACATGTACGGCAACGTGTCTCTCCTTCTGGGGAGGGACATGCTGCTTCTGTCTGTTGCCATGTCTCTGCCCGATGTGGCACTGAGAGAAGAATCCCTGGCGCCTATAGCGGGTGGCGGGTCTTCTGGGACGTCTGTGAGGAGTGGCTCTGCTGTTGAGGTGTGGCTCCTGGAGAGATCCTCTCCGTCAGAGAGGCGAATGTGAGTCTGTGTGTGTGTTTCCATGTATGGATGTGTACACACACACACACACACAGAGATGTGTAATATATATATATATATATATATATATATATATATATATATATATATATATGCATATATGTATGTATGTACGTATGTATCTAATAACAATCCATTGTAACGATTTTCCTGTTTTCATTTTATTCATATTTCATTTCTTGAGTGAATTGTGTCTAGTTTGAGTTAAATCTGTTTCACTGATCTTCAGTAAAATCATCACGTATTTCTTCTTACTCTCTTCTCTCTTACATCTTTTACTCTCTTCATTTTATCTCATTCCTCGTGTCCACTGAAGATGTTTTGTTATGATTTGCTAGATAAGAAAATATTAAGAAATGTTAAGTTTCATTTTTATAATATTCATAGAAGTATCCCGAGCCACCCTTAAAAAGACAAGTCCACAAACATACACGTGTGTGTGTGTGTGAGTGTGTGCATACAGGCATATATGTATGTGTATATATATATATATATATATATATATATATATATATATATATATATATATATATATATATATATATGTATATATGCATGTATGTAAATATGTATATATATGTATATTTCTACAAATATATACGAATGGTTAGGTATGTATATGTATATATACACATATATACACATTTATGTATATATATACACGCATATACATGTATATATGCACACATAAATGTAAGCATATATATGTGTGAATATATACATATATATATATATATATATATATATATATATATATATATATAAATGCATATGTATATGTTGTATATGCATATATATGCATATCTATACATATGTATTCATATATGGCATGTGTGTGTATATATGTATGTACATTTATTTATATGTATATGAATGCACGCAGACAAACACACCTACACACAGACACTCACACACGCACACAAACACATAAATATATGTGTGTGTATGTATATATATATATGCATATATATGTATATATATGTATATTTATATACATATATGTGCATATATATGTGAATATATATATATATATATATATATATATATATACATATATATATATATATATATATATATATATATATATACATATATATATATATATATGCATGTATGTATATATATATATATATATATATATATATATATATATATATATATATATATATACATATATATATGTATTTGCAAAATTGATTATATATTATCTATATGTAGAGAGGCATATATGTGTATAAACACACTATTATGCATATGTATACATATATGTTCATATATGTTTGTATGCCTGTGTTTCTGTGTGATTGAGTGCTTCTGTATGAGCGTGTGAATGAATATATGTATAGTATAATTCTATTTTACAGATATACGTATCGATAAAAGCGAATGAGATTGATAAGCAAAGAGAAGAATGCAACTCGATAAGAACTTTCGCCGGAATTTTTTTCACCTCGTGACTGAGCCGTTTATCATTGCCTCCGAAAGGGAGGTTGTGTCTCCGGTCGTGTTTGTTTGTTTGTTCGTTGGTTAGCAGGATAACTCAGAAAGTTTTAATATTTCTTTCTGAAATTTCCAAGGTGTTTCTTAGTCTAAATTATGTGCCATTGAATTTTGTTGGCGATCCGGATATTATCTGTTCGTTTGTTAGCAGGATAACTCAAGAGTTTATGCCAGGTGAGCCTTAGTCCAACT
>NC_091586.1:2691887-2696887 GCF_042767895.1 Penaeus vannamei
TTGGGAATGGGGGGGGGGAGTTCACGTGGAATGGGGGAGTATATTGGGAATGGGGGGGGGAGTTCACTTGGAATGGGGAATATATTGGGAATGGGGGGGGGAGTTCACTTGGAATGGGGGAGTATATTGGGAATGGGGGGGGGAGTTCACTTGGAATGGGGGAGTATATTGGGAATGGGGGGGGGAGTTCACGTGGAATGGGGGAGTATATTGGGAATGGGGGGGGGGAGTTCACTTGGAATGGGGGAGTATATTGGGAATGGGGGGGGAGTTCACTTGGAATGGGGGAGTATATTGGGAATGGGGGGGGGAGTTCACGTGGAATGGGGAATATATTGGGAATGGGGGGGGGAGTTCACGTGGAATGGGGGAGTATATTGGGAATGGGGGGGGGAGTTCACTTGGAATGGGGGAGTATATTGGGAATGGGGGGGGAGTTCACGTGGAATGGGGGAGTATATTGGGAATGGGGGGGGAGTTCACTTGGAATGGGGGAGTATATTGGGAATGGGGGGGGGAGTTCACTTGGAATGGGGGAGTATATTGGGAATGGGGGGGGGAGTTCACTTGGAATGGGGGGGGGAGTTCACTTGGAATGGGGGAGCATATTGGGAATGAGGGGGGAGTTCACTTGGAATGGGGGAGTATATTGGGAATGGGGGGGGGAGTTCACTTGGAATGGGGGAGTATATTGGGAATGGGGGGGGAGTTCACTTGGAATGGGGGAGTATATTGGGAATGGGGGGGGAGTTCACTTGGAATGGGGGAGTATATTGGGAATGGGGGGGGGAGTTCACTTGGAATGGGGGAGTATATTGGGAATGGGGGGGGAGTTCACTTGGAATGGGGGAGTATATTGGGAATGGGAGGGGGAGTTCACTTGGAATGGGGGGGGGGGAGTTCACTTGGAATGGGGGGGGAGTTCACTTGGAATGGGGGAGTATATTGGGAATGGGGGGGGAGTTCACTTGGAATGGGGGAGTTCACTTGGAATGGGGGAGTATATTGGGAATGGGGGGGGGAGTTCACTTGGAATGGGGGAGTATATTGGGAATGGGGGGGGGAGTTCACTTGGAATGGGGGAGTATATTGGGAATGGGGGGGGGAGTTCACTTGGAATGGGGGAGTATATTGGGAATGGGGGGGGGGAGTTCACGTGGAATGGGGGAGTATATTGGGAATGGGGGGGGGGGGGAGTTCACGTGGAATGGGGGAGTATATTGGGAATGGGGGGGGGGAGTTCACTTGGAATGGGGGAGTATATTGGGGATGGGGGGGGGAGTTCACTTGGAATGGGGGAGTATATTGGGGATGGGGGGGGGAGTTCACTTGGAATGGGGGAGTATATTGGGAATGGGGGGGGGAGTTCACTTGGAATGGGGGAGTATATTGGGAATGGGGGGGGGAGTTCACTTGGAATGGGGGAGTATATTGGGAATGGGGGGGGGGAGTTCACTTGGAATGGGGGAGTATATTGGGAATGGGGGGGGGGAGTTCACTTGGAATGGGAGAGTATATTGGGAATGGGGGGGGGAGTTCACTTGGAATGGGGGAGTATATTGGGAATGGGGGGGAGTTCACTTGGAATGGGGGAGTATATTGGGAATGGGGGGGAGTTCACTTGGAATGGGGGAGTATATTGGGAATGGGGGGGGGGAGTTCACTTGGAATGGGGGAGTATATTGGGAATGGGGGGGGAGTTCACTTGGAATGGAGGGGGGAGTTCACTTGGAATGGGGGAGCATATTGGGAATGGGGGGGGAGTTCACTTGGAATGGGGGGGGGAGTTCACTTGGAATGGGGGAGTATATTGGGAATGGGGGGGGGGAGTTCACGTGGAATGGGGGAGTATATTGGGAATGGGAGGGGGAGTTCACTTGGAATGGGGGAGCATATTGGGAATGGGGGGGGGGAGTTCACTTGGAATGGGGGAGTATATTGGGAATGGGGGGAGGATTGGAATGAGGGAGTTCACTTGGAATAGGGGAGTATATTGGGAATGGGGGGGGGTTCATTTGGAATGTGAGGGAGCGTTCACTTGGAATGGGGGAGTATATTGGGAATGAGGGGGGGAGTTCACTTGGAATGGGGGAGTATATTGGGAATGGGGGGGAGTTCACTTGGAATGGGGGAGTATATTGGGAATGGGGGGGGGGAGTTCACTTGGAATGGGGGAGTATATTGGGAATGGGGGGGGAGTTCACTTGGAATGGAGGGGGGAGTTCACTTGGAATGGGGGAGCATATTGGGAATGGGGGGGGGGAGTTCACTTGGAATGGGGGGGGGAGTTCACTTGGAATGGGGGAGTATATTGGGAATGGGGGGGGGGAGTTCACGTGGAATGGGGGAGTATATTGGGAATGGGAGGGGGAGTTCACGTGGAATGGGGGAGTATATTGGGAATGGGAGGGGGAGTTCACTTGGAATGGGGGAGCATATTGGGAATGGGGGGGGGGGAGTTCACTTGGAATAGGGGAGTATATTGGGAATGGGGGGGGGGAGTTCACTTGGAATGGGGGAGTATATTGGGAATGGGGGGGGGAGTTCACTTGGAATGGGGGAGTATATTGGGAATGGGAGGGGGTTCATTTGGAATGGGAGGGGGAGTTCACTTGGAATGGGGGAGCATATTGGGAATGGGGGGTTCATTTGGAATGTGAGGGAGCGTTCACTTGGAATGGGGGAGTATATTGGGAATGGGGGGGGGGAGTTCACTTGGAATGGGGGAGTATATTGGGAATGGGAGGGGGTTCATTTGGAATGGGAGGGGGAGTTCACTTGGAATGGGGGAGCATATTGGGAATGGGGGGGTCATTTGGAATGGGAGGGAGCGTTCACTTGGAATGGGGGAGTATATTGGGAATGGGGGGGGGAGTTCACTTGGAATGGGGGAGTATATTGGGAATGGGGGGGGAGTTCACTTGGAATGGGGGAGTATATTAGGAATGGGGGGGGGAGTTCACTTGGAATGGGGGAGTATATTGGGAATGGGAGGGGGAGTTCACTTGGAATGGGGGAGTATATTGGGAATGGGGGGGAGGATTGGAATGAGGGAGTTCACTTGGAATAGGGGAGTATATTGGGAATGGGGGGGGGGGGTTCATTTGGAATGGGAGGGAGCGTTCACTTGGAATGGGGGAGTATATTGGGAATGGGGGGGGGTCATTTGGAATGGGAGGGGGAGTTCACTTGGAATGGAGGGTGTCAATTGGAGTTCGTTTCTGAAGAAATTATTCCTTTGACAATTTTCTTCGTGATTATTGTAAAATAATGCGCCTGCCTACATCTATATCAAGCCCTCCTCTTTATACTGTTTATGCGTAAAAAAATATGCAAATACACACATACATACACACAAACAAACAAACACACATACACAAATCAAATACTCACACACACGCACAAAGAAATAAACACACGCACAAACACACACACACACTTGCGTATACATACCTACACTCAAATATTTACACACAACTCTAATAAGATTAATCCCCCCCCTCCCCACAAACACCACCCCACTCACCCACATAAAATATTATTATAATAAACGATCGTGGATTAGATTGAATACCATTTCCTTTCTAATCTGCATTTGATAAAGGATTCGATGCTCTCGGATTAGCATCACAGAGGGAGGGAGAGGAGAGGAGGGGAGTGGGTGGGGGAGGAGAGAGGAGGGGAGTGGGTGGGGGAGGGAGAGAGGAGGGGAGTGGGTGAGGGGGAGGAGAGGAGGGGAGTGGGTGGGGGAGGAGAGGAGGGGAGGAGGAGAGGAGGGGAGTGGGTGGAGGGGGGAGAGGAGGGGAGTGGGTGGGGGTGGGGGAGGAGAGGAGGGGAGTGGGTGGGGGAGGAGAGGAGGGGAGGAGGAGAGGAGGGGAGTGGGTGGAGGGGGGAGAGGAGGGGAGTGGGTGGGGGTGGGGGAGGAGAGGAGGGGAGTGGGTGGGGGAGGAGAGGAGGGGAGGAGGAGAGGAGGGGAGTGGGTGGAGGGGGGAGAGGAGGGGAGTGGGTGGGGGTGGGGGAGGAGAGGAGGGGAGTGGGTGGGGGAGAGGAGAGGAGGGGAGTGGGTGGGGGTGGGGGAGAGGAGGGGAGTGGGTGAGGGGGGAGAGGAAGGAAGTGGGTAGGGGGGGAGGAGAGGAGGGGAGTGGGTGGGGGAGGGGGAGAGGAGGGAAGTGGGTGGGGGAGGAGAGAGGAGGGGAGTGGGTGGGGGTGGAGAGGAGGGGAGTGGGTGGGGGTGGGGGAGAGGAGGGGAGTGGATGGGGGGGGGAGAGGAGGGAAGTGGGTGGGGGAGGAGAGAGGAGGGGAGTGGGTGGGGGGGGGAGAAGAGGGGAGTGGGTGGGTGGGGGAGAGAGGAGGGGAGTGGGGGGGGGGGAGAGGAGGGGACTGGGTGAGGGGGGAGGAGAGGAGGGGAGTGGGTGGGGGGGAGAGGAGGGGAGTGGGTGGGGGAGGAGAGGAGGGGAGGGAGAGGAGAGGAGAGGAGGGGACTAGGTGGGGGAGGAGGGGAGGGGAGTGGGTGGGGGTGGGGGAGAGGAGGGGAGTGGGTGGGGGGGAGGAGAGGAGGGGAGTGGGTGGGGGGGAGGAGAGAGGAGAGGAGTGGGTGGGGGGGGAGAGGAAGGAAGTGGGTAGGGGGGGAGGAGAGGAGGGGAGTGGGTGGGGGAGGGGGGGAGGAGGGGAGTGGATGGGGGAGGGGGAGAGGAGAGGAGTGGGTGGGGGGAGGAGAGGAGGGGAGTGGAGGGGGGAGGAGAGGGGAGTGGGTGGGGGGGAGGAGAGGAGGGGAGTGGGAGAGGGGGAGGAGGAGAGGAGGGGAGTGGGTGGGGGAGGAGAGAGGAGGGGACTGGGTGGGGGAGGGGAGAGGAGGGGAGTGGGTGGGGGAGGAGGAGAGAAGGGGAGTGGGTGGGGGGGAGGAGAGGAGGGTAGGGGGTGGGGAGGAGGAGAGGAGGGGAGTGGATGGGGGGGGGAGAGGAGGGGAGTGGGTGGGGGGGAGAGGAGAGGAGGGGAGTGGG
>NC_091586.1:2734005-2741505 GCF_042767895.1 Penaeus vannamei
AGATCGAGTCATGAGTCGGCAAAGGGAAATCGTCATGAGCGTCTGAATTTGTCCTTGACTCTGTGCCGTCATGGAGATTGATAGTCATTCCTTGATTCCTGATTTAGCTTTTTTTTTTTTTTTTTTTTTTTTTTTTAGATTGTTGTTGTTGTTGTTGTTGTTTATGCGTGGGTGTGATATCGTGATTGCAGGTTTAAAGTTTGGTTTCGTTATTTTTAGGGGTTGTGTTTCCGTAATTCGAGATATAGAGTGATTTCGTTATTTCTACTGGCTGGAATTCGGTGATTTTAGATTTACGGTGATTTTGTTATATTTGATAAATGATTCCTAATTTCTAGTGGTTTCGTTATATCTGTTGGTAGTGATTCCATGATTCCAATTGTATAGTAGTTTCGTTATTTCTGCTGATTGTGATTCCATGATTCCAAATTTATAGTGATTTCGTTATTTTTGATAATAGTGATTCCTTCATTCCTAAATTGCAGTGATTTAGTTCTTTTTTGCCTATTATGATTCCAGGATTCCAAATTTCTAGCGACTTCGTTGTTTTTGATGAGAGTGATTCCCTGATTCCTAATTTACAATGATTTCGTGACTTCCCGATTCCGAATTTACAATGACTTCGTTATTCCTTTTTGAAAGTGATTCTGTGACAGCAATTCAGCTGATATTATGATTGCATAATGTGTTGTAATTACATCATTCTGATCCTAACAATTAGTTATTTTAATATTTTAACAGATGTTTTAATTAGTTATTATAAATACATTTTTTTGGGTGTAATGATAATAATCATAATAATGATGATGATAATTGTAATAATGATAATAATTATGATAATGATAATAATGGTAGTAGTAATAATAATGATAATGAAAATTATGATAATGATAATAATAATGATAATAATGATCATGAAAATGATAGTCTTTATATTAGTATTAATTATCATAGTGATAAAATGAATAATAATGATAATGATAATAATGATGATTATTATCACTATCACCATTATAACTATTTTTTATTATTATTGTTATTATCATTATAATTATTATCATTTTTATTATCCTTATTAATTTTCTAAAAATCATTGTTGTCATTCCTATCGTAATGGTGGCAATAACAAGAGAATATTAACAATGACAATGCCTATAACAAAGATTAATCTAAGCCTATTTCAAGACTCGACCCGCCATAATGATAATAATGATAAAGAATTTAAAGGAATGTCACGCCCAGAGATTCTTTAGAGTGAATCTTAACATGAAAATATTTCCATTGAACTCTCCGCCATCTCCACGAGTCACGATGACAGACAATAGACGCATGACTGTCGTAAATACCAAACGTAATGGAATCGGAATGGAGAAGAAATGGGGTTGGATTGTCTTTTAAAGTTTATGATCCCGAGATCCCTGGCGGAGCGGCTTCTCACACCCTTCCTGGCAGAATCGGGGAATGGAGACAAAAATACCTTCGAGATATGTGTTTTTTTTATTTTATTATTATTTTTTTAATGTCTTCCGTTATCCTGTGATTTCGGAAAGTGTAAAGTGCGGTGTTTGTCGTTTCAGGGTTGTTTGCGAGTGTTGAACGAGGTCTCTGTTATTAGTGGCTGTGGGTGTCTCTCTCGCTCTTTAGTGTCGGACTGCCTACCTTTCTTTCTGATTATCATTCTCTCTTTCTCTTTCTGCCTTTCATATATATATATATATATATATATATATATATATATATATATATATATATATATATATATATATATATATAGCATATGTATACACGGATATATATAGACATACACACAAATACACACACACACACACACACACACACACACACACACACACACACACACACACACACACACACACACACACACACACACACACACACACACACACACACACACACACATACACACATACATAGATAGATAAATGTGTGCGTATATGTATATAAACATACGTAAGTATGTATGTATATACATAAATTGTTTGATAGATGGATCGATAGATAGATAGACAGATAGATAATTTCATCAATTATCTACCTCTTTCCCTGTCTCTCTTTCCTTTTCTCTCTCTCTCTCTCTCTCTCTCTCTCTCTCTCTCTCTCTCTCTCTCTCTCTTTCTCTTTCTCTCTTTCTCTTTCTCTCTCTCTCACTCACTCTCTCTCTCTCTCTCTCTCTCTCTCTCTCTCTCTCTCTCTCTCTCTCTCTCTCTCTCTCTCTCTCTCTCTCTCTCTCTCTCTCTCTCTCTCTCTCTCTTCGTATGACTTATTTCCTGCTTATGAAATTGCTGTCTAGCTGTCATACTGATTTACAATATCGAGTATAAACAAATTACGAAAGGACGATTGTAATTAGGGATAAATGATAAAGGCAAACAATAATTATTTTTAAATAATAGTTCTTTTGGTTTCGTAAAAAATGAGATTTTTTTTATTCATGTCAACAAAGATATATTTTAAGATTAGTTGAGCATAATTCAAAACAAAAAAGACCTGCATATAAAATTGAGCAATAATGTTTATAATTTTAATCGTCGCGTTCTGGTTTTTTACACGAACGCCAATTCGTTTTCGAAGCCTTGGCCATTCTGGAATCCGCTCTCACTAGGAATTACAAGCTCGTCCTGGAATCCAAGATTATCCTGGAATCCAGTATTATCCCGGAATCCACTGTTATCCCGGAATCCACTGTTACCCTGGAATCCAAGATCCTCCTGGAACCCAACCCCGTTCTGGAAACCCAAGTCACTCCCACTCGTTTCGGACGCGTCCCCAAAGCGAGAGTTGATGACGTCATAGAGAGACGGGGCCTGGTCGCAAGGGAAAGCGTCTTCAGGAAGGGTGCAAGTCAGCGTCTCCTGGTTGAAGATCGTCTGGTTGCCGCAGAAGAAGGGGAAGTGGAGGGTGTCTTGTACCTGGGGAGAGAGGGGGGAGTGCCGGCGTTAGGGAGGGTGGGGAGGGAGAGGGAGGGGAGGGGGAGAAATAGAGAGAGAGGGGGGGGGGGAAGAGAGAGAGAGAGAGGGGGGGGAGGGAGAGAGAGAGAGAGAGAGAGAGAGAGAGAGAGAGAGAGAGAGAGAGAGAGAAGGGAGGGAGAGAGAGAGAGAGAATTACACACACATACCGAAAGAGAGAGAGAGAGAGACAGAGACAGACAGACAGACAGACAGACAGACAGACAGATCATATACGCCTACCGCATACCCACCCCTCCTTTATACACACACAAAGATTCGACCCTCCACCACTCCTACACATCAGATCCTCCAATCCTCCTCTTACCTGTCCCTCAGCATCAGCAACTGGCACACACACGTGGAAGAGCTGGCACCCGGACTGCATGTCGGCAAAATACCCATACCCACGCCCCTCGCAGCTGAAGGAACCGCCCGTGTCACCTGTCAGTACCTGTGGGGAAATGGGCGGCGATAATTAAAGGGGATACTACTCGAAGTAAATTTAGACAGTAATAGATGTCAGAGAGTTAGGTAATTAGCGTAAGAACGGAATCAGGTCATTGTCATAGTCATTTTTAAATATTCCAGGGATAGATTGGCTGGTTTAGAATGACATAAGTTCGTCTATCAGTCGTTTAGTATTTATTTCGTGTTTTGATATTATTAAGATGAAAAGCTAATCTTCGTAATTATAATTTGTATCCATTTTTTATCTTATTCTTTTTATTTGTTATCATGTTTTTACTCGTTACCTTTACATATGGTACAATTAACATTAGATTATCTTTGAACAATATCGACACTAATGCAACAGAATATATCTTATTAGAGAGAAAATTTTAATCTATATATACACAAATTCCTTGAATAGTGAATGAAAATACCATGATGTATTTTTCAACAGCGGGACAGGAAGGGAGTAATTATGACAAATATTCAGAATGAACAATGCTATAAAATAAAGTGTTCTGTGAACTTTCTTGTTTTACGATCTCATTGTCACAAATTATGTTCATTCCAAATTACAGATTCCTATCCAATCTCTTTCACTTTTTGAGTAATATTACTTCCCGTTGAAGTGTTCATTTGTACACTGCCTTTTAGTACATACCTCGGCAGTAATCTGACATCTCGTTGAAGTGTTCATTTGTACACTGCCTTTTAGTACATACCTCGGGACAAATCTGATCTCTCGTTGAAGTGTTCATTTGTACACTGCCTTTTAGTACATACCTCTGCACAAATCTGACCTCTCGTTGAAGTGTTCATCTGTGCACTGCCTTTTAGTACATACCTCGGCACTAATCTGATATCTCGTTGGTGTTCATTTGTACACTGCCTTTAGTACATACCTCGGCGTTGAAGTTAGTACATACCGTTGAAGTTAGTACATACCTCAGCACAAATCTTACTTCCCGTCGACGTGTTCACTTGTACACTGCCTTTTAGTACATACCTCGGAACCGGAAGGAAGCAAGGCTGCACGGGCTGTGACGCCCACGAGCAAGAGAATGCCAGTCACTCGAGAAATCTGAAGAAATGCCTGTTTAAAGAACAATAATTTCGTGACTTTTTTCCCCGATTCTTGTTAGTAATATGCAGTGTAGAAGTTCAGATTTACGTAGCAGTTCGTCGATAAGGTACAATAAATCGAGATGTGAATGGATTAAATGTACAAAAATTGAGATATAGACAGTAGTTAATGTATAAAAATCAGTATACGAATAAGATGATGTACAAAAAATAAAGATAAGAATAGTATCTAAAGTACAAATAATCAACATGTGAATAGATTCAGGTACAAAAATTACGATATGAATAGCAATCAATATCCCAAAATCAATATAAAAATACAACGTCCAGAAATTTACATATAAAACAGTAGAAGCAGAATCATATGGCTTCCAACGTCCTTTTCCAATCCCAATCAACCAATCACCAATAAATAAAACTTCTAAAATAGGCAGAATGAAAAACAACGTTCCTCTCAGACTTTTCTAATCCCAGTAATTCTAATCACCAATAAATAAAACTTCTAAAATAGGCCTCTAAGACTTCTCTAATCCCAGTCATCCTAATCACCAATAAATAAAACTTATAAAATAGGCAGAATAAAATTTAATGTTCCTCTAAGACCTTTCTAATCCCAGAAATTCTAATCACCAATAAATATCTTCTAAAATAGGCCTCTAAGACATTTCTAATCCCAATCAACCAATCACAAATAAATAAAACTTCTAAAACAGGCAGAGTAAAAAACAACGTTCCAACTTCCTTTTCTAATCCCAGTCAACCAATCACCAATACATAACTTCTAAAATAGACCTCTGAAACTTTTCTAATCCCAATCAACCAATCACAAATAAATAAAACTTCTAAAATAGGCAGAATGAAATACAACGTTCCTCTAAGACTTTTCCAATCCCAATCAACCAATCACCAATAAACAAAACTTCTAAAATAGGCAGAATGAAAAACAACGTTCCAACTTCCTTTTCTAATCCAAGTCAACCAATCACCAATAAATAAAACTTCTAAAATAGGCCTCTAAGACTTTTCTAATCCCAGAAATTCTAATCACCAATAAATAACTTCTAAAATAGGCAGAATAAAAAACAACGTTCCAACTTCCTTTTCTAATCCCAGTCAACCAATCACCAACAAATAACTTCTAAAATAGGCAGAATAGAATTAAATGCTCGTCTCAGACTTTTCTAATCACCAATAAATAACTTCAAAAATAGGCCTCTCAGACTTTTCTAATCCCAGTAAGTCTAATCACCAATAAATAAAACTAAAGTATTAATAAGATATAAATCAATTGTTCCTCTCAGACAGACCACTCACCATCTCTTAGGAAGGGCAGTGCCAATCCGTGTGGAGAGCGAAGGAAGAGTGTGAGAAACTGCGATGGTTGGCACTCCTATATAGGAGGGAGTTGCAGGCTAATATTGACAGAGTCCCTTCTCTCCTTCTCTCCTTCTCTCCTTCTCTCCTTCTCTCCTTCTCTCCTTTTCCTGACCTAGCTGGGTCTGGGTCCCCTTTTCCTTTTTTTTGTTTTTGTTTTTTCTTTTCTTTCCAACTTGCTTTTCTAATCCCAGTCAACCAATCACCAATAAAAACTTCTAAAATAGGCCTCTAAGACTTCTCTAATCCCAGTCATTCTAATCACCAATAAATAACTTCTAAAATAGGCAGAATTAAAAACTGTTCCTCAGATTTTTCTAATTCCAGTAATTCTAACCACCAATAAATAACTTCAAAAATAGGCCTCTCAGACTTTTCTAATCCCAGAAATTCTAATCACCAACAAATAACTTCTAAAATAGGCAGAATAGAATTAAATGTTCCTCAGACTTTTCTAATCACCAATAAATAACTTCTAAAATAGGCCTCTCAGACCTTTCTAATCCCAGTCAACCAATCACCAATAAATAAAACTTCTAAAATATTAATAAAATATAAATCAATTGTTCCTCTCAGACAGACCACTCACCATCTTGTAGGAAGGGCAGTGCCAATCCGTGTGGAGAGCGAAGGAAGAGTGTGAGAAACTGCGATGGTTGGCACTCCTATATAGGAGGGAGTTGCAGGCTAATATTGACAGAGTCCCTTCTCTCCTTCTCTCCTTCTCTCCTTCTCTCCTTCTCTCCTTCTCTCCTTTTCCTGACCTAGCTGGGTCTGGGTCCCCTTTTCCTTTTTTTTGTTTTTGTTTTTTCTTTTCTTTCCAACTTGCTTTTCTAATCCCAGTCAACCAATCACCAATAAATAACTTCAAAAATAGGCCTGTCAGACTTTTCTAATCCCAGTCAACCAATCACCAATAAATAAAACTTCTAAAATATTAATAAAATATAAATCAATTGTTCCTCTCAGACAGACCACTCACCATCTCGTAGGGAGAGCAGTGCCAATCCGTGTAAAGAGCGAAGGAAGAGTGTGAGAAACTGCGATGGTTGGCACTCCTATATAGGAGGGAGTTGCAGGCTAATATTGACAGAGTCCCTTCTCTCCTTCTCTCCTTCTCTCCTTCTCTACTTTTCCTGACCTAGCTGGGTCTGGGTCCCCTTTTTTCTTTTTTTATTGTTTATTTTATTTTCTTTTGATTTTTTTTATGATTTTCTTTTCTTTTCTTTTCTTTCCTTTTATTTTTTTGCTTTTCTTTTTTCTTTTCTTTTCTTTTCTTTTGCTTCTTTTCTTTTCTTGTCTTTTTCTTTATTTCTTTGCATTTTTTTTCTTTTTTTGCTTTTCTTTATTTCTTTGCTTTTCTCTCTCTCTTTGGCTTCTTTTTCTTTATATTCTCTAAATTTCCTTTTGTTTTTTACTTGTTTTCCCCAGGTTCTCTTTTGTTATATGCTTATTCTCCATCTCATCCTATACCTCTCCATCCTTTTTCTTCTCCGCCCCTTCTTCCTCTTCCTCTACCTTTTTCCCATATTCCTTTTCATATTTCTTGTCCACCTTTAATTTCTTTTAACCTCCTCCTCCCACCTTCCTCCTTTTCCTCATCCTATCTCTCGTTCTCTCCCTC
>NC_091586.1:2759005-2761505 GCF_042767895.1 Penaeus vannamei
TGGAAAAGGGAAGATGAGAAAAACAGGTTAATGGGAATAGAGATAGAAAGGGAGAGAGGGGGGAAGAAGAGAGGATGAAATGAAAGAAAATAAGAGACAAAAAAAGAGGGAAAGAGACGAAAATAGGAAGAAGTGGAAAAGAGAGAGGATAATAAGAGAAGATAAGCGAAGAGGATGAATAGGAGCTAAAAAAAAAAAAAAAAAAGAGGAAGGGAAGAAAAGACTAATATAAAGAAAAGGGGAAGAGAAAGGAGAAATGGAAGAGATGAATATAAAGTAGATAAGATAAATACATAAATAAATAGAGAAGACAAGGAAATAGAGTAAGACAAGAAGATGAGGAAGATAAAAAGATGAGGAAGACAAAGAAGACGAAAGAGACAATGAAGAAGACGAAGACGAAGAAGACGAAGATGAGGAAGACGAAGACGAAGACGAAGACGAAGACGAGGAAGACGAAGAAGGCAAAGATGAGAAAGACGAAGAAGATGAGGAAGACGAAGACGAAGATGAGGAAGACGAAGACGAAGAAGAGAGCGCAACCGAAGACGTTCTTGCGGCCTTGGCCATCTTCCCTTGGGCGTGACGCGACCTCTTACCTCCCCCTCCGTCTCCCCCTCCCCCTTCCCGACACGGGTAGAGGAGGAGGGGGCAAAGAGGGGGAGGGAGGGGTGAAGGACGATTTCCATCTGTACCGTGATTTACCTCCATTTTTTTTTTTACTCTTTTTTTTGAGGGGGTGGGAGGGGGAAGGGGGAGGGGAGGGGGGGTTGTCTGACTCGTTCTAACGGCCCGAGCGGAGTCCTCTCCGGGGAGGGGGGGGGGGTAAGGGTCCCTCCTAATGGCCGTCTAACAAGGGGTTTAATGCGTGCTAACAAGCAGTTCGTCTCTCTTACCACTATCACTTTCACAAGGAGGACGAGTTACATGCCCTTTTTTTCAATCTCTCTATCTCTCTTTTTTCTTTTCTTTTGTGTGTGTACGGTATTATGGTTCACTTCCAATCATCCTGTTTTTTTCTATATACTTATTTTCTTTCTCTCTTTTTTTTTTTGGGGAGGAGGGGAGTGTACGGTGTTTTGATTCAGTTTCCAATCATCCTGTTTTTTGTTTGTTTTTTTCTCTATACTTATTTTCTTTCTCTCCTTTTTCTTTTTCTTTTTTTTCCTCATCTGTATCGAGTTGTTCTTGTTCTCACTTTCCTATGTTCCAAATGTTTTGTTTTTCTTCTTCTTTAACGACTCTCAAGTGCCTCTTTTACCCTTTTTTTTCTCTCATCTTTATTGAGTTTCTCTTGTTCTCACTTTCCCGTGGTCCAATTTTTTTTTTAATACTCTGTACTTTCAGAATTTTAGATCGTATTAGGTGATATAATGAACCTAGCCATTGTGTTGAAATTACCTCCTATCACTATATATATTTTCATACACCTTTATCTACGAGTGGTGATAGGCAGTTACTTACTTTTACCCATATTATTAGAGTACATTCAGTGATAATTTAAAGGTCGTTGTGGTTTTTCGGAAGTTTTTTTGTTAACCGTTAAAACCGTTAATATAATTTTGAAAAGGGAGGGAGAGGGGGGAGGGGAACGATGGGGGGGGGGGGAGGGGAGTGAATAACTCATATCAAAGATACGTCTTATGAAATTTAGTGAGAGGAAAATACGTAAAAGATTTGCTAAGACTGACATCTAATCGGTTCAAAATTTGTCGTAATGAAAATCCGGGAATGAAAAAAGGCGCGTAATTTGGCTTATGGGAGATCTTCGAGTAAAATCATTTCGTTATTAAAGACACTTCATATAAGTGCGGGAACGTGACGGAAAGTGGCGATTCCTGTTCTTTTTGTTCTTGGTTCTCATTTATAGCTACTTTTTATATTGTTTTTTTTTTTTCATCTTTTTTTCGTCGCCCAATCGTCTTTTTTTGTTTTTTCTCCTTTCTCTTCTCTTCTCTTGTCACTTATTCCTTCTTTCAATCTCTCTTTCTCTCTTCCCTCCTTATTCCCTCTCTCTCTTTCTCTCCCGTATTCTCCTTAGAGTACCCACCGATGTCTGCCACCCTCCCCCACCCCCCATCCACCAACCCACCCACCCCATCCTCATCGGAAGCCCGCCAAAAGCTGATCACATTCCCCCCATGATGACGACCCCCAAAACAGACCCCATTGTCCCCCCCCTCCCCGCCCACCTACCGACGCCGCACCCTCAACCCAGTCGCCCTCGTAAAACGGGCGTTGGTGAGAGACGTTCCCACCGTCTTAAGAGATAGAGGGGTGGGGGGGTGGGGTGGAGATCCTCCACGCCCTCCTCCCTCTCCCCTCCCCCCTCCCACACCCCCTCCTCCCCCCCCTTTCCCCCCCCTCTGAGACATCCTCCTCACTCCCCCACTCCTGCGTCCGCGTCCGCCGGCTCCCTGGCGGTTCCCCAGCCAGGCTCATCTCACGCCGCCCAGCGCCCGGAGACACGCGTGGGCAGAGAGGGAGGAGAGGGAAGGAA
>NC_091586.1:2771505-2776505 GCF_042767895.1 Penaeus vannamei
AAAGAGAAATTAGAAAAAAAAATATAATAAAGATGGATATAAAGAGAAAAAAAAGAAAATAAAGATAGATGAAAAGAGAAATAAGAAAGAAAAATGGATGAAAAGAGAAAAAAAAGAAAAACAGAAAATAAATATAGATGAAAAGAGAAATAAGAAAAAAAAAGAAAATAAAGAAAATGAAAAAAGGGGAAAAAAACCTGAAGGGTAATTACAGTAAAGGAGAGAGAGGGAAAACAGGAGAAACTTTTGCAATCATTAATTGTCTGGGGAAAATGCTGCATCATCCCGCATTGCCAAACAGGATTCGCCAAATTTGCCAAACACAGACAACATCCCTGAAAAAATAAGGCAAAAATTACAGAAGAAGAAATGGAGAGGAAGGGAGATAGACAGGTAGACAGCGAGAGGAGGAGGAGAAGAAGAGAGATAGGGGACAGGGGGAGGGGGGAGGGGAGCGGCTAAGAAAGAGAGAGAGAGAGAGAGACAGAAAGAAGTATATTTCTAGAATCTACATCACAGGTATACAGCGAGAGAATAAGAGAGAGAGGGGGGGAAGGGGAGCGGCTGAGAAAGAGAGAGAGAGAGGGGGGCGGCTGAGAAAGAGAGAGAGAGAGAGAGAGAGAGAGAGGGAGAGAGAGAGAGAGAGAGAGAGAGAGAGAGAGAGAGAAATATATTTCTAGACTCTACATTGGGTTCATCTTCATCACAGGTATACAGCGAGAGAAGAAGAGAGAGGGGGGGGGGGGGAGGGGAGCGGTTGAGAAAGAGAGAGGAAGGGGAAGGAAAGCGGCTGAGAAAGAGAGAGAGAGAGAGAGAGAGAGAGAGAGAGAGAGAGAGAGAGAGAGAGAGAGAGAGAGAGAGAGAGAGAGAGAGAGAGAGGGGGGGGGGGGGGGGGGAGAAGGAGAGCGGCTGAGAAAGAGAAAGAGAGGGGGGGGAGGGGAGCGGCTGAGGAAGGGAAGGGAGAGCGAGAGACAGAGACAGAGAGAGAGAGAGAGATAGAGAGGAGAGAGAGAGAGAGAGAGAGAGAGAGAGAGAGAGAGAGAGAGAGAGAGAGAGAGAGAGAGAGAGAGAGAGAGGGGGGGGGGGGAGGAGAGCGGCTGAGAAAGAGAAAGAGAAAGAGAGAGAGAGAGAGAGAGAAATAGAGAGAGAGAGAGAGAGAGAGAGAGAGAGAGAGAGAGAGAGAGAGAGAGAGAGAGAGAGAGAGAGAGAGAGAGAGAGAGACAGACAGACAGAGAGAGAAAAAAAGAGAGGAGGGGATCAGAGCGGCTGAGAAAAAGAGAGAGAGAGAGAGAGAGAGATAATAGACAGAGAGAAGTATATTTCTAGAATCTACATTTTGTGGTTTCACCTCCATCACCTCCTGTGCCCGGTTGACGATAGAAACCACAACCTAAAAGCCAACAATTAAAGAAGAAAGAACAATTAGCGAAAGTAAACGCTGTCTGCGCATGCGTGTCGGCCACTCGACGCATCTTGTAAATAAACCTTTTTTTTTCTATCTTATTCCATGCGTATTAATCTTTTAAGCTTGTTTAAACTTTAAGCTTTCATTCAGCTAATCCTTCTGTCGAAACTTTCAGTCAAGCATTTCTTTTATCAGTTTTCATTCATTAATTTTCTAGTCTTTTCCGTTCATTTCCTATCTTTATTATTATTTTTTTTTTTTTTTTATCTGTTTCATCATTCTCTCATGATTTGCCCGATTAAAGCTTAATTTCTTTTCATTTCATATACATATTATATCAATTTATTTATCCTTGTATCGATATTTTCTTTATCATATAATTTCTTATTCTTTCATCTTAATCTAAAAAAAAATCATAAATATTTCTTTCCTAAAACGTCAATTTGTTAAATTTCTTTTCTAAAATTTCAAAGCAAACAATTTTTTTTTTCTAGGGTGTTAAATCACGCAATATTTTCTCAAAAACGCCTACATGCTAATTTATACTGGACAGAACTTCATATAACACTTGTAGAAAAGATATAGATTAGAAGGATATAATTAATTAGAAATTATTAATTATCAAAATATATTAATTAAAATATAATTAGAAAGATATGGATTAGAAGGAAATAATTTCACGAATCAAAAACTTCCTAAGGATTACATGTGATTCTTGATGAAGTTGAAAATGCGCCAATCACCTTTGTTGCTTTGTGAAGTTAATTAATCTCACTTCTTCCTTTGCGTTCTATCCATTCGACCCTGACGTAAGGAAAACGTGAAAAAAAATATCACATATTATTTTCCGATCTATATATTTACGTCTGCGTTTTAAAATAGTTCAGTATTTTCTATGACGGTCATTCTGCATTACCGATCAAAAAATAATAATAATAATAAATAAAAAAAAAATAAGATAAATAAAATGATAATAACAATAATAATAATGACAATAATAAATAAAAAATAGGAGGAAACAGACATGGACCCCATTATATATGATGAGAGTGAGATTCTACACTACTTGAGAGAACATTTCTTAAGGTCAATCAAACTTAGAAAGATTTATTGAGAAATGATCAGTAATTAACCGACTTTCAAAAACATTTCGCTTCTACAAACATTCATCCATTCATTCATTTCCTTTAGTAAATAAAGGAATGGTTTATTTACTAATTTTCCTAATAAGAAAATCAATTCCTTTAATAAACATGAATTTCTTCCCCTTGAAAATATTCCCTTAGCAACACACTCCTTCAAACATGTCTTTACTAAAATATTAATCTATTCATTTCACTTTCAAAAACATTTATTCATTCATTTCCCTTTCAGGAACGTGGACCTGCTCATTTCTTCTGAAATCCATTAAATTCGAAAGCTTTCATTTATCTTTACATTCTCTAAAGCCTCCCCGAGGAATCACATACACTTTCATTAAAAGAAAAAAAAGAAAAAGAAAATGATAATAATAATAATAATGATAATAATAATAATAATAATAATAATAGTAATAATAATAATAATAATAATAATAATAATAATAATAATAATAATAATAATAATAGCAACATATAAATGATTAAATAAAATAACCCTTTCACACTCTGAATTATTTCACCTCTTCACCCTATATTCTAGCCCCACCCCATGCCCCCCTCCTCCTCCCCCCCTCGCCCAACCCCGCCATGCCAACCCCCACCTTTTACATATTCCTTACCCCACCTACCCTGCCCTCCTACCCACCTCTACACACGCCTTATACCTCCCATATACTGCCTTCCCTGCCGACACCCCCCTCCACCCTTACTCCATGCCCACCCCTACTCCTACTCGCCCCGCCCACCCCCACCCCTACTCGCCCCGCCCACCCCCACCCCTACTCGCCCCGCCCACCGATTATTACATAAGAGGTTTTACTGTAACCTTCGGGTGGGGGGGGAGGAGGATGTAGAGGGGGGGGAGGGGGGGCGTGTCAGGCAGAGGCGCATGAGAGAGAGCGTAAGGTCAGGCTTATGAGGGGGGGGGGGGTAGGGGGTAAGGGGAAGGAAGAGGGGTCACGCGAGGAAGGTGATGAGTGATGGGGAGTGCTGGGGGACGAGGGGGAGGAGGGGGATGAGGGGGGAGAAGTGGAGGAGGAGGAGGAGGAGGAGGAGGAGGAGGAGGGGGGGGGAGTGAAGGAGGGGGAGGAAGTAGGAGGGAGAAACGGAGGGGGAAACGGGAGAAAGAAGAGGAGGTGAGAGAAAGGGGGGAGGAAGTAAGAGGGAGAAGTGGAGGGGGAGGACGGAAGAGAAGGAGGAGGAGGGAGGGGGGAGGGTTAGAAAGGTAAATATAAGATTTCTCGCGGTCGTCATGCGAGGGGGAAGACGAAAGAGAAATGGAGAAAGAAGACGAGAAGAAGGGGCGATGAATGTGGAGGGAGAAGGAAAGGAGGAGGGGAGGAGAAAGGGAAACAGAGAGAGAGAGAGAGAGAGAGAGAGAGAGAGAGAGAGAGAGAGAGAGAGAGAGAGAGAGAGAGAGAGAGAGACAGAAACAGAGAGACATACAGACAGACAAAAAGACAGAAAGAGAAAGAGAAAAAACAAGAAAAAAGAACTAGAGAAAAACAATCAAATGAGAGAGGAACCGACACCCGAGAACGAACGGAAAGGGAAAGGGAAATAAGTAAAAAGAAACGAAGAAATCTTAAAAAAGCGGGAACAAAGAAATTACAGAGACACCTTAAAATGGAAGTGAAGACTTTCGTAAGAGGTTTTCGAGATAAATTACGGAATGTGGGTTTAAAAAATAGAAAAAAAAAGTTTATATAGTCTATGAAATAAATTGGAATAAAAGTTACTGACGAGATGTAATTAATTATAGAAAATACAGGATTTATGCATTATACACAGTATATGAAACAAAAATATCCTGTAAGTTTTATAAAATGAATAAATGATAAATAAAATGATATAATAATAAATGAGAAGCCGTAGAAAGCAGAGGGAGAGTACGATCTAAAAAGTTACATATAAAAGATGCATAATAAAATATAAAAAAAGTAGAAAATAGAGAGAAAAAATGGCTCCTTATCTGGTAGTTGTTTTACCAAGAATTAAAAAAAAAAAAATGGTGCTGAAAAGTTTTATATTTATATTTCGTTCAATGAAAATTCATTACCATATATATAAAATCCACGTCCACCTAATAATCAATAAAAAATACATATACATCTAACCGCATACAGATTAAAAGAAAAAGAAAAGAAAAAAAAAACGCTGGGATTATGAAATAAACAAATTTCCTGTCACAATCCTCTCTCCCTTGACGCTGACGCAATATTTAATTCATACGAGATCTTCCCGCCGCTATTGCGTGTCAGACGACGCTAATAGCCGGTCGGCGCCATCTATCGGAAGAAATTGTCGATCAGCGCCATCTGTCGGCAGGAATTATCGTTCAGTGCTATCTCTCGAGAGGAATTGCCGCTCAGTGCCATCTATAGGGAGATATTTTCGCTCAGTGCCATCTATCGGGTGAAACTGCCATTAAGTGTTATCAGTCGGGAAAAAAATGA
>NC_091586.1:2789005-2791505 GCF_042767895.1 Penaeus vannamei
CTCGATCTCACACGTACACGAATGCACACACACCCTTTCTCACACACACACGGATGCACGCACTCTCGATCTCACACGCACACGAACGCACACGCCTAAGAATTCACACGCACACGAACACACATACACACTTTCTCACACGCACATGAACGCACACACTCGATCTCACACGCACGCGAACGCACACACTCTCGATCTCACACGCACACGAACGCAACACTCTCGATCTCACACGCACACGAACGCACACACTCTCGATCTCACACGCACACGGACGCAACACTATCGATCTCACACGCACACGAACGCAACACTCTCGATCTCACACCAACACGGACGCACACACACACTTTCTCACACGTACACGAAGCACACATACTCGAACGCACACTCTCGATCTCACCCGCACACGAACGCACACACACTCTTTCTCACACACACACACTTTCTCACACGTACACGAAGCACACATACTCGAACGCACACTCTCGATCTCACCCGCACACGAACGCACACACACTCTTTCTCACACACACACACTTTCTCACACGTACACGAAGCACACATACTCGAACGCACACTCTCGATCTCACCCGCACACGAACGCACACACACTCTTTCTCACACACTCACACTTTCTCACACGTACACGAAGCACACATACTCGAACGCACACTCTCGATCTCACCCGCACACGAACGCACACACACTCTTTCTCACACACTCACACTTTCTCACACGTACACGAAGCACACATACTCGAACGCACACTCTCGATCTCACCCGCACACGAACGCACACACACTCTTTCTCACACACTCTCGATTTCACCCGCACACGAACGCACACACACACTTTCTCACACACTCTCGATTTCACCCGCACACGAACGCACACACACTCTTTCTCACACACTCTCGATTTCACCCGCACACGAACGCACACACACTCTTTCTCACACACTCTCGATTTCACCCGCACACGAACGCACACACACTCTTTCTCACACACTCTCGATTTCACCCGCACACGAACGCACACACACTCTTTCTCACACACTCTCGATTTCACCCGCACACGAACGCACACACACACTTTCTCACACACTCTTTCTCACACACACACTTTCTCACACGTACACGAAGCACACATACTCGAACGCACACTCTCGATCTCACCCGCACACGAACGCACACACACTCTTTCTCACACACTCTCGATTTCACCCGCACACGAACGCACACACACTCTTTCTCACACACTCTCGATTTCACCCGCACACGAACGCACACACACTCTTTCTCACACACTCTCGATTTCACCCGCACACGAACGCACACACACTCTTTCTCACACACTCTCGATTTCACCCGCACACGAACGCACACACACTCTTTCTCACACACTCTCGATTTCACCCGCACACGATCGCACACACACTCTTTCTCGAACGCACACAAACGCACGCTCTGCCTTTGCTTAGCGACGGAAACCGCGGCCATTGTTCGTTTACACAAGCGGTAAAGAAGAGAGAAAAAAATAAAGCGGGATTTATCGGTCTCTTAGGTTCGAATTGATTCTTTGGTACGTGGCTGTTTCTCTTTTCTTCTTCTCTTCTTTTTCTTCTGTTCTCTCTTCTTCATTTTCTTTTTTGTCTTTGTTCGTCTTCTTCCACTTCTCCCTTTTTTCGTCTTTTTCTTCTTCTGTTTCTTTTACTTTTTTTTCTTCTACTTCCTATTTCTGTTCTTCCTTTTTTCGTCCTTTTCTTCTTCGGTTTCTTTTAATTCTTTTTTATAATTTTCTTCTACTTCCTCTTCCTGTTCTTGTTTTTTTCTTATTATTCTGTTTCTTCTACTTCTTTTCCCTATTCTTCCTATTTTTCTTCTCCATTTCCCTCTTTCATGTTTTAAAGATGACCATACATGTCTTCCTGTTCTTCTTCTTCCTTTTTTGTCGTTTCTTCTTCAGTTTCTTTTATTCTTTCATAATTTTCTTCTTCTACTTCCTTTTCCCATTCTTTTTCTTCTTGCTTTTTTCTTATTCTTTTTCTTCTACCTCCGCTTCGTATTCTTCTTCTCCCTTTTCCTTCTTATTTATTTGTTTTAAAAACGACCATACATGTATGTCTATAATCCTTTCCTCTTTCCTATGGGATTCCTACCTTAATTTGCACAACAAAGGTACTAATAAGTATAATGATAATAGTATTAATAAAAGTAATATAAGAACAGGAATTAACGTTACCTGTTGGATCATCAAGTGTCTCGAGGTGTAGAATCAGTCCTCAGGAGATACACGAGGTTGCTATACCACTTTATTCAACCTGTAAAGTTTCCAAACTTATAAATAACCATGAAAATAAAAAAATATTTCGAAAGACACGTAAATAGCGTAATTGCAACGTTGATTTATACGTGAACTATAACCACATCAAGAGTAATGGAGAAAATGTTGAAAATATCCCATTGATTATAATTATAAACCGTATATGTCTACCGTT
>NC_091586.1:2805859-2813359 GCF_042767895.1 Penaeus vannamei
ATCTTATTGTATTTTCTTCTGTCCAGACATCTTCATTGTATTTTCCTTTGTCCAGACATCTTATTGTATTTTCTTCTGTCCAGACATCTTATTGTATTTTCTTCTGTCCAGACATCTTATTGTATTTTCTTCTGTCCAGACATCTTATTGTATTTCCTTCTGTCCAGACATCTTATTGTATTTTCTTCTGTCCAGACATCTTATTGTATTTTCTTCTGTCCAATCTTATTGTATTTTCTTCTGTCCAGACATCTTATTGTATTTTCTTCTGTCCAATCTTATTGTATTTTCTTCTGTCCAGACATCTTATTGTATTTTCTTCTGTCCAGACATCTTATTGTATTTTCTTCTGTCCAGACATCTTATTGTATTTTCTTCTGTCCAATCTTATTGTATTTTCTTCTGTCCAGACATCTTATTGTATTTTCTTCTGTCCAATCTTATTGTATTTTCTTCTGTCCAATCTTATTGTATTTTCTTCTGTCCAGAAATCTTATTGTATTTTCTTCTATCCAGACATCTTATTGTATTTTCTTCTGTCCAGACATCTTATTGTATTTTCTTCTGTCCAGAAATCTTATTGTATTTTCTTCTGTCCAAACATCTTATTGTATTTTCTTCTGTCCAATCTTATTGTATTTTCTTCTGTCCACACATCTTATTGTATTTTCTTCTGTCCAGACATCTTATTGTATTTTCTTCTGTCCAGACATCTTATTGTATTTTCTTGTGTCCAGACATCTTATTGTATTTCCTTCTGTCCAGAAATCTTATTGTATTTCCTTCTGTCCAGACATCTTATTGTATTTTCTTCTGTCCAAACATATTATTGTGTTTTCTTCTGTCCAGACATCTTATTGTATTTTCTTCTGTCCAATCTTATTGTATTTTCTTCTGTCCAGACATCTTATTGTATTTTCTTCTGTCCAGACATCTTATTGTATTTTCTTCTGTCCAGACATCTTATTGTATTTTCTTCTGTCCAGACATCTCATTGTATTTCCTTCTGTCCAATCTTATTGTATTTTCTTCTGTCCAGACATCTTATTGTATTTTCTTCTGTCCAGACATCTTATTGTATTTCCTTCTGTCCAGAAATCTTATTGTATTTTCTTCTGTCCAATCTTATTGTATTTTCTTCTGTCCAGACATCTTATTGTATTTTCTTCTGTCCAGACATCTTATTGTATTTTCTTCTGTCCAGACATCTTATTGTATTTTCTTCTGTCCAGACATCTTATTGTATTTTCTTCTGTCCAGACATCTTATTGTATTTCCTTCTGTCCAGACATCTTATTGTATTTTCTTCTGTCCAGACATCTTATTGTATTTTCTTCTGTCCAGACATCTTATTGTATTTTCTTCTGTCCAATCTTATTGTATTTTCTTCTGTCCAGACATCTCATTGTATTTTCTTCTGTCCAGACATCTTATTGTATTTTCTTCTGTCCAGACATCTTATTGTATTTTCTTCTGTCCAATCTTATTGTATTTTCTTCTGTCCAGACATCTCATTGTATTTTCCTCTGTCCAGACATCTTATTGTATTTTCTTCTGTCCAGACATCTTATTGTATTTTCTTCTGTCCAATCTTATTGTATTTTCTTCTGTCCAGACATCTCATTGTATTTTCTTCTGTCCAGACATCTTATTGTATTTTCTTCTGTCCAGACATCTTATTGTATTTTCTTCTGTCCAATCTTATTGTATTTTCTTCTGTCCAGACATCTCATTGTATTTTCCTCTGTCCAGACATCTTATTGTATTTTCTTCTGTCCAATCTTATTGTATTTTCTTCTGTCCAGACATCTTATTGTATTTTCTTCTGTCCAATCTTATTGTATTTTCTTCTGTCCAGACATCTTATTGTATTTTCTTCTGTCCAAACATCTTATTGTATTTTCTTCTGTCCAATCTTATTGTATTTTCTTCTGTCCAGACATCTTATTGTATTTTCTTCTGTCCAGACATCTTATTGTATTTTCTTCTGTCCAGACATCTTATTGTATTTTCTTCTGTCCAGACATCTTATTGTATTTTCTTCTGTCCAGACATCTTATTGTATTTTCTTCTGTCCAAACATCTTATTGTATTTTCTTGTGTCCAGACATCTTATTGTATTTTCTTTTGTCCAGACATCTTATTGTATTTTCTTCTGTCCAGACATCTTATTGTATTTTCTTCTGTCCAGACATCTTATTGTATTTTCTTCTGTCCAGACATCTTATTGTATTTCCTTCTGTCCAGACATCTTATTGTCTTTTCTTCTGTCCAATCTTATTGTATTTTCTTCTGTCCAGACATCTTATTGTATTTCCTTCTGTCCAGACATCTTATTGTCTTTTCTTCTGTCCAATCTTATTGTATTTTCTTCTGTCCAGACATCTTATTGTATTTCCTTCTGTCCAGACATCTTATTGTATTTTCTTCTGTCCAATCTTATTGTATTTTCTTCTGTCCAGACATCTTATTGTATTTTCTTCTGTCCAGACATCTTATTGTATTTTCTTCTGTCCAGACATCTTATTGTATTTTCTTCTGTCCAGACATCTTATTGTATTTTCTTCTGTCCAGACATCTTATTGTATTTCCTTCTGTCCAATCTTATTGTATTTTCTTCTGTCCAGACATCTTATTGTATTTTCTTCTGTCCAATCTTATTGTATTTTCTTCTGTCCAGACATCTTATTGTATTTTCTTCTGTCCAGACATCTTATTGTATTTTCTTCTGTCCAATCTTATTGTATTTTCTTCTGTCCAGACATCTTATTGTATTTTCTTCTGTCCAGACATCTTATTGTATTTTCTTCTGTCCAATCTTATTGTATTTTCTTCTGTCCAGACATCTTATTGTATTTCCTTCTGTCCAGACATCTTATTGTATTTTCTTCTGTCCAATCTTATTGTATTTTCTTCTGTCCAGACATCTCATTGTATTTTCTTCTGTCCAGACATCTTATTGTATTTTCTTCTGTCCAGACATCTTATTGTATTTTCTTCTGTCCAGACATCTTATTGTATTTTCTTCTGTCCAGACATCTTATTGTATTTTCTTCTGTCCAAACATCTTATTGTATTTTCTTCTGTCCGGACATCTTATTGTATTTTCTTCTGTCCAAACATCTTATTGTATTTTCTTGTGTCCAGACATCTTATTGTATTTCCTTCTGTCCAGACATCTTATTGTATTTTCTTGTGTCCAGACATCTTATTGTATTTTCTTCTGTCCAGACATCTCATTGTATTTTCTTCTGTCCAGACATATTGTATTTTCTTGTCCAGACATATTGTATTTTCCTCTGTCCAGACATCTTATTGTATTTTCTCCTGTCCATTTTACGAATAGGGGAGGCAGGAGTAACGAGGAGCGTCCCAGCCTCGCCTTTAGAGACCTCAGCACAATCCGCACTTTCACTTTTTGGATAGTTGACCCTTCTGCCGCGAATGTGGGTAAAGGCCACATCCCGTTTTCTGTTGTGACGTATAGGGGTCCTTCTAGATAATAGTGAAAAGAAGAGAAAGAGTGAGAGAGAGAGAGAGAGAGAGAGAGAGAGAGAGAGAGAGAGAGAGAGCGAGAGAGAGAGAGAGAGAGAGAGAGAGAGAGAGAGAGAGAGAGAGAGAGAGAGAGAGAGAAAAGAAAGAGAGAGAGAGAGAGAGAGAGAGAGAGAGAGAGAGAGAGAGAGAGAGAGAGAGAGAGAGAGAGAGAGAGAGAGAGAGAGAGAGAGAGAGAGAAGGAGATTTAGGTCTTCTTGTTATTAGTCTTATTCTTTTTCTTTTCATTCTCGTTTCATTCTTCTTTATCTCCTTCTTGGGAAGCAGGAGAGGAAGAAATAGACTTGTTTTCTTAAGCCATATTTGGAAAGACATTCAAGATGGAGAAGGTTCGGTTAAGGAATGCTGGCGATGACTCAGCAAAATTGATCTTTCCCAGGATATTGCACTTGCCGCCGGTGTTGCCAACTCGGCGGGCTCCATAAATATTATTCTATTTATTTACGTGGGTATTTAAGTTCGAAGACTTTGTTGTTGTATTACGAATAAATGAATGACTGAATACGTTATCGTGAATGTGGGTACGTAATGATAATTCATAGATGATATTTTTTCATTTTTCTTTTTTTTTTTCTTTCAATACAAACAAGAAAAACGAAGACATGGCTAAGTGTAAATGCGATAATTTAAGAATAGATACATTTTGTAATATCTAATGATTTTAGATTATTAGAGAAGCTCAGTAATAAAGATATCATTAAGGTATAAAACGCTTTAGAGACAAATATGTCATTTGAAATTATTGAAAACAAACACATCTCTAAATTCTAATTATAATCAAGAAAAAAAATCTTCGTTACGTCACGAGACATCTTCAAAATCAACATAGATTCTACTGTTGAATAATAACATCTTGATAAGCCTATATCTTGCAATGTTTAATGTTATTTATTTGTTATTTACTTGTTTTGTCATTAATGGCTACAGAAAAGACCTTTTTTTAAAGAATTTTATCTAGATTGACCTTTTTCATTTCGTTCAGAACAATAATAATAATATGAAATAAAATGTATTCGGTAATATTAAATAAAATAATAAACTAATGGATATCAAATATTATAAGGAATCAAAATAATAAATCATCAATAGTAATAGAATAAGATAAAATGAATAAAGATAAATGAATAATAATAGAATCAATAGAAAATAAAGGATAAAAATAAAAGAAGAGGTTATAAAACACACAAAAATATAAAAGACAAAAAGAATAACGTAATAAAATAAGCGAACAGGAGAAAACGAATAACAAGACACCAAACAATGCACAAAACAAAGATAAAGCAATAAAATAAATCAGTACAAGAAGGAAAATACATTGTACAAGACGACGTAGCCGATGACGTAATACAACTTGCCTTGAAACGGAAGCTTTGAACTTTCCACGAAAACGCTTCATTCTTGGGAGAGTTTCATTCAGGAATTCAGACGCTTCACTCACGAGGAGACTCATTCTCGGACGCTTCAGTGGAGACTCATTCTCGGACGCTTCAGTGGAGACTCATTCTCGGACGCTTCAGTGGAGACTCATTCTCGGACGCTTCAGTGGAGACTCATTCTCGGACGCTTCAGAGGAGACTCATTCTCGGACGCTTCAGAGGAGACTCATTCTCGGACGCTTCAGAGGAGACTCATTCTCGGACGCTTCAGTGGAGACTCATTCTCGGACGCTTCAGTGGAGACTCATTCTCGGACGCTTCAGTGGAGACTCATTCTCGGACGCTTCAGTGGAGACTCATTCTCGGACGCTTCAGAGGAGACTCATTCTCGGACGCTTCAGTGGAGACTCATTCTCGGACGCTTCAGTGGAGACTCATTCTCGGACGCTTCAGTGGAGACTCATTCTCGGACGCTTCAGTGGAGACTCATTCTCGGACGCTTCAGTGGAGACTCATTCTCGGACGCTTCAGAGGAGACTCATTCTCGGACGCTTCAGAGGAGACTCATTCTCGGACGCTTCAGTGGAGACTCATTCTCGGACGCTTCAGAGGAGACTCATTCTCGGACGCTTCAGTGGAGACTCATTCTCGGACGCTTCAGTGGAGACTCATTCTCGGACGCTTCAGTGGAGACTCATTCTCGGACGCTTCAGTGGAGACTCATTCTCGGACGCTTCAGTGGAGACTCATTCTCGGACGCTTCAGTGGAGACTCATTCTCGGACGCTTCAGTGGAGACATTCTCGGACGCTTCAGAGGAGACTCATTCTCGGACGCTTCAGAGGAGACTCATTCTCGGACGCTTCAGTGGAGACTCATTCTCGGACGCTTCAGTGGAGACTCATTCTCGGACGCTTCAGTGGAGACTCATTCTCGGACGCTTCAGAGGAGACTCATTCTCGGACGTTTCAGTGGAGACTCATTCTCGGACGCTCCTGTGGAGACTCATTCTCGGACGCTTCAGAGGAGACTCATTCTCGGACGCTTCAGTGGAGACTCATTCTCGGACGCTTCAGAGGAGACTCATTCTCGGACGCTTCAGAGGAGACTCATTCTCGGACGCTTCAGAGGAGACTCATTCTCGGACGCTCCTGTGGAGACTCATTCTCGGACGCTCCTGTGGAGACTCATTCTCGGACGCTTCAGAGGAGACTCATTCTCGGACGCTTCAGAGGAGACTCATTCTCGGACGCTTCAGTGGAGACTCATTCTCGGACGCTTCAGAGGAGACTCATTCTCGGACGTTTCAGTGGAGACTCATTCTCGGACGCTCCTGTGGAGACTCATTCTCGGACGCTTCAGAGGAGACTCATTCTCGGACGCTTCAGTGGAGACTCATTCTCGGACGCTTCAGAGGAGACTCATTCTCGGACGCTTCAGAGGAGACTCATTCTCGGACGCTTCAGTGGAGACTCATTCTCGGACGCTTCAGTGGAGACTCATTTTCGGACGCTTCAGAGGAGACTCATTCTCGGACGCTTCAGAGGAGACTCATTCTCGGACGCTTCAGTGGAGACTCATTCTCGGACGCTTCAGTGGAGACTCATTCTCGGACGCTTCAGTGGAGACTCATTCTCGGACGCTTCAGTGGAGACTCATTCTCGGACGCTTCAGTGGAGACTCATTCTCGGACGCTTCAGAGGAGACTCATTCTCGGACGCTTCAGTGGAGACTCATTCTCGGATGCTTCAGAGGAGACTCATTCTCGGACGCTTCAGAGGAGACTCATTCTCGGACGCTTCAGTGGAGACTCATTCTCGGACGCTTCAGTGGAGACTCATTTTCGGACGCTTCAGTGGAGACTCATTCTCGGACGCTTCAGTGGAGACTCATTCTCGGACGCTTCAGTGGAGACTCATTCTCGGACGCTTCAGAGGAGACTCATTCTCGGACGCTTCAGTGGAGACTCATTCTCGGACGCTTCAGTGGAGACTCATTCTCGGACGCTTCAGAGGAGACTCATTCTCGGACGCTTCAGAGGAGACTCATTCTCGGACGCTTCAGTGGAGACTCATTCTCGGACGCTTCAGAGGAGACTCATTCTCGGACGCTTCAGTGGAGACTCATTCTCGGACGCTTCAGAGGAGACTCATTCTCGGACGCTTCAGTGGAGACTCATTCTCGGACGCTTCAGTGGAGACTCATTCTCGGACGCTTCAGTGGAGACTCATTCTCGGACGCTTCAGAGGAGACTCATTCTCGGACGCTTCAGTGGAGACTCATTCTCGGACGCTTCAGAGGAGACTCATTCTCGGACGCTTCAGTGGAGACTCATTCTCGGACGCTTCAGAGGAGACTCATTCTCGGACGTTTCAGTGGAGACTCATTCTCGGACGCTCCTGTGGAGACTCATTCTCGGACGCTTCAGAGGAGACTCATTCTCGGACGCTTCAGAGGAGACTCATTCTCGGACGCTTCAGTGGAGACTCATTCTCGGACGCTCCTGTGGAGACTCATTCTCGGACGCTTCAGAGGAGACTCATTCTCGGACGCTTCAGTGGAGACTCATTCTC
>NC_091586.1:2823359-2828359 GCF_042767895.1 Penaeus vannamei
GAGAGAGAGAGTGAGTTAGAGAGAGAGAGTGAGTTAGAGAGAGTGAGTGAGTTAGAGAGAGTGAGTGAGTTAGAGAGAGAGTGAGTTAGAGAGAGAGAGTGAGTTAGAGAGAGAGAGTGAGTTAGGAGAGGAGTGAGTGAGTTAGAGAGTGAGTGAGTTAGTATATCTGAGGAGAGAGAGTGAGTTAGAGAGAGAGAGTGAGTTAGAGAGAGTGAGTGAGTTAGAGAGAGAGAGTGAGTTAGAGAGAGAGAGTGAGTTAGAGAGAGAGAGTGAGTTAGAGAGAGTGAGTGAGTTAGAGAGAGAGAGAGAGTTAGAGAGAGAGAGTGAGTTAGAGAGAGAGAGTGAGTTAGAGAGAGTGAGTGAGTTAGAGAGAGAGTGTGAGTTAGAGAGAGTGAGTGAGTTAGAGAGAGAGAGTGAGTTAGAGAGAGAGTGTGAGTTAGAGAGAGTGAGTGAGTTAGAGAGAGAGAGTGAGTTAGAGAGAGAGAGTGAGTTAGAGAGAGAGTGTGAGTTAGAGAGAGTGAGTGAGTTAGAGAGAGTGAGTGAGTTAGAGAGAGAGAGTGAGTTAGAGAGAGTGAGTGAGTTAGAGAGAGAGAGTGAGTTAGAGAGAGTGAGTGAGTTAGAGAGAGAGAGTGAGTTAGAGAGAGAGAGTGAGTTAGAGAGAGAGAGTGAGTTAGAGAGAGAGTGTGAGTTAGAGAGAGAGTGTGAGTTAGAGAGAGAGAGTGAGTTATAGAGAGAGTGTGAGTTAGAGAGAGTGAGTGAGTTAGAGAGTGAGAGTGAGTTAGAGAGAGAGAGTGAGTTAGAGAGAGAGAGTGAGTTAGAGAGAGAGTGTGAGTTAGAGAGAGTGAGTGAGTTAGAGAGAGAGAGTGAGTTAGAGAGAGAGAGTGAGTTAGAGAGAGAGAGTGAGTTAGAGAGAGAGAGTGAGTTAGAGAGAGTGAGTGAGTTAGAGAGAGAGAGTGAGTTAGAGAGAGAGAGTGAGTTAGAGAGAGAGAGTGAGTTAGAGAGAGTGAGTGAGTTAGAGAGAGAGAGTGAGTTAGAGAGAGAGTGTGAGTTAGAGAGAGAGTGTGTTAGAGAGAGTGAGTGAGTTAGAGAGAGAGTGTGAGTTAGAGAGAGTGAGTGAGTTAGAGAGAGAGAGTGAGTTAGAGAGAGAGAGTGAGTTAGAGAGAGAGAGTGAGTTAGAGAGAGAGAAGTGAGTTAGAGAGGAGAGAGTGAGTTAGAGAGAGTGAGTGAGTTAGAGAGAGTGAGTGAGTTAGAGAGAGAGAGTGAGTTAGAGAGAGTGAGTGAGTTAGAGAGAGAGAGTGAGTTAGAGAGAGAGAGTGAGTTAGAGAGAGAGAGTGAGTTAGAGAGAGAGTGTGAGTTAGAGAGAGAGTGAGTTAGAGAGAGAGTGTGAGTTAGAGAGAGTGAGTGAGTTAGAGAGAGAGAGTGAGTTAGAGAGAGAGAGTGAGTTAGAGAGAGAGAGTGAGTTAGAGAGAGAGTGTGAGTTAGAGAGAGAGAGTGAGTTAGAGAGAGAGAGTGAGTTAGAGAGAGTGAGTGTGTTAGAGAGAGTGAGTGAGTTAGAGAGAGAGAGTGTGTTAGAGAGAGAGAGAGTGAGTTAGAGAGAGAGAGTGAGTTAGAGAGAGAGAGTGAGTTAGAGAGAGAGTGTGAGTTAGAGAGAGTGAGTGAGTTAGAGAGAGTGAGTGAGTTAGAGAGAGAGAGTGAGTTAGAGAGAGAGAGAGTGAGTTAGAGAGAGTGAGTGAGGTAGAGAGAGTGAGTGTGTTAGAGAGAGTGAGTGAGTTAGAGAGAGGAAGTGTGAGTTAGAGAGAGTGAGTTAGAGAGAGTGAGTGAGTTAGAGAGAGAGAGTGAGTTAGAGAGAGTGAGTGAGTTAGAGAGAGTGAGTGTGTTAGAGAGAGTGAGTGAGTTAGAGAGAGAGAGTGAGTTAGAGAGAGAGAGAGTGAGTTAGAGAGAGAGAGTGAGTTAGAGAGAGTGAGTGTGTTAGAGAGAGTGAGTGAGTTAGAGAGAGAGAGTGAGTTAGAGAGAGTGAGTGAGTTAGAGAGAGTGAGTGAGTTAGAGAGAGAGAGTTAGAGAGAGAGAGTGAGTTAGAGAGAGAGAGTGAGTTAGAGAGAGAGTGTGAGTTAGAGAGAGTGAGTGAGTTAGAGAGAGTGAGTGAGTTAGAGAGAGTGAGTGTGTTAGAGAGAGTGAGTGAGTTAGAGAGAGAGAGTGAGTTAGAGAGAGAGTGTGAGTTAGAGAGAGAGTGTGTTAGAGAGAGTGAGTGAGTTAGAGAGAGAGAGTGAGTTAGAGAGAGAGAGTGAGTTAGAGAGAGTGAGTGAGTTAGAAGAGAGAGTGTGTTAGAGAGAGAGAGGAAGTGAGTTAGAGAAAGAAAGTGAGTTAGAGAAGAGTGAGAAAGGTTAGAGAGGAGTGAGTTAGAGAGAGAGAGTGTGTTAGAGAGAGAGAGAGTGAGTTAGAGAGAGAGAGTGAGTTAGAGAGAGAGTGAGTTAGAGAGAGAGTGTGAGTTAGAGAGAGTGAGTGGAGTTAGAGAGAGAAGTGAGTTAGAGAGAGAGAGTGAGTTAGAGAGAGAGACTGGAGAGAGTGAGTGAGTTAGAGAGTGAGAAAGTGAGTTAGTGTATGAGTGAGTGAGAAAGTGAGTTAGAGAGAAGTTGAGTGTGAGAGAGAGAGAGAGTGAGTTAGAGAGAGATGAAGTTAGAGAGAGAGAGTGTGATTAGAGAGAGAGAGTGAGTTAGAGAGGAGGAGTTGTTAGAGAGAGTGAGTTAGAGAGTGAGCGAGTTAGAGAGAGAGAGTGAGTTAGAGAGAGTGGTGAGTTAGAAGAGTGAGTGTGTTAGAGAGAGTGAGTGAGTTAGAGAGAGAGAGTATGTTAGAGAGAGAGAGAGTGAGTTAGAGAGAGAGAGTGAGTTAGAGAAAGTGAGTGTGTTAGAGAGAGTGAGTGAGTTAGAGAGAGAGTGTGTTAGAGAGAGAGAGAGTGAGTTAAGAGAGAGAGTGAGTTAGAGAGAGTGAGTGAGTTAGAGAGAGTGAGTGAGTTAGAGAGAGAGAGAGAGTTAGAGAGAGAGAGTGAGTTAGAGAGAGAGAGTGAGTTAGAGAGAGAGAGTGAGTTAGAGAGAGTGAGTGAGTTAGAGAGAGTGAGTGTGTTAGAGAGAGTGAGTGAGTTAGAGAGAGAGAGTGAGTTAGAGAGAGTGAGTGAGTTAGAGAGAGTGAGTGAGTTAGAGAGAGTGAGTGAGTTAGAGAGAGAGAGTGAGTTAGAGAGAGAGTGTGAGTAAGAGAGAGAGAGGAGTTAGGAGAGGGAGTGAGTGAGTTAGAGAGAGTGAGTGAGTTAGAGAGGAGAGAGGAGTGAGAGAGTGAGTGAGTTAGAGAGAGTGAGTGAGTTAGAGAGAGAGAGAGAGTTAGAGAGAGAGAGTGAGTTAGAGAGAGAGTGTGAGTTAGAGAGAGTGAGTGAGTTAGAGAGAGTGAGTGAGTTAGAGAGAGTGAGTGTGTTAGAGAGAGTGAGTGAGTTAGAGAGAGAGAGTGTGTTAGAGAGAGAGAGAGTGAGTTAGAGAGAGAGAGTGAGTTAGAGAGAGTGAGTGAGTTAGAGAGAGTGAGTGAGTTAGAGAGAGTGAGTGAGTTTAGAGAGAGAGAGTGAGTAGAGAGAGAGAGTGAGTTAGAGAGAGAGAGTGAGTTAGAGAGAAGTGAGTGAGTTTAGAGAGAGAGAGAGTTAGAGAGAAGAGAGTGAGTTAGAGAGAGAGAGTGAGTTAGAGAGAGAGAGTTAGAAGGTGAGTGAGTTAGAGAGAGTGAGTGTGTTAGAGAGAGTGAGTGAGTTAGAGAGAGAGAGAGTGTGGTGGAGTAGAGTGAGTTAGAGTGAGTGAGTTAGAGAGAGAGAGTGAGTTAGAGAGAGAGAGAGTGAGTTAGAGAGAGAGTGTGTGTTAGAGAGAGTGAGTGAGTTAGAGAGAGAGAGTGAGTTAGAGAGAGAGAGTGAGTTAGAGAGAGAGAGAGTGAGTTAGAGAGAGAGAGTGTGTTAGAGAGAGTGAGTGAGTTAGAGAGAGAGAGTGAGTTAGAGAGAGAGAGTGAGTTAGAGAGAGAGAGTGTGTTAGAGAGAGAGAGAGTGAGTTAGAGAGAGAGTGTGTGTTAGACAGAGAGTGGAGTGAGTTAGGAGAGAGAGAGTGAGTTAGGAGAGAGAGAGTGAGTTAGAGAGAGAGAGTGAGTTAGAGAGAGAGAGATGAGTTAGAGAGAGAGTGTGTGTTAGAGAGAGTGAGGAAATAGAGAGAGAGAGTGAGTTAGAGAGAGAGAGTGTGTTAGAGAGAGTGAGTGAGTTAGAGAGAGAGAGTGAGTTAGAGAGAGAGAGTGAGTTAGAGAGAGAGAGTGAGTTAGAGAGAGAGAGTGAGTTAGAGAGAGTGAGTAAGTTAGAGAGAGAGAGTGAGTTAGAGAGAGAGAGTGAGTTAGAGAGAGAGTGTGAGTTAGAGAGAGAGAGTGAGTAATAGAGAGAGAGTGAGTTAGAGAGAGGGGGAGAGGGAGAGAGAGGGGGAGAGGAGGAGAGGGGGAGAGGGAGAGAAAGAGGGAGGAAGAAAGAGAGAGAGAGAGAGTTAGAGAGTGGGGGAGAAAGTGGGAGAGAGAGAGAGAGTGAGAGAGGAGTTTAAAGGTGTATGGTTATACGGCGAATAAATGTTTATTTACATAATTATATTAACATAGTAAATTCACAAGCTCCTACTTAAATGATGAATAACTGCTAACAATTTCATGATTAATTTACATTGGAAATTATTAAATACAATGTATATCTGTGTGTGCTGTGGGGTAGGTGGGGGGGGATGGTTGTGTATATATGTATGTGTGTGTGTGTTTTTTTATGTATATATATATATATATATATATATATATATATATATATATATATATATATATATATATATATATGTATGTATATATATATATATTTATATATATATATATATATATATATATATATATATATATATATATATATATATATATATATATATATATATATATGTATGTATGTATATATATATATACATATA
>NC_091586.1:2833359-2835859 GCF_042767895.1 Penaeus vannamei
TATATATATATATATATATATATATATATATATATATATATATATATATATATATATATATATATATATATATATATATATATATATATATATATATATATATATATATATACAGATGTATATATATAATATATATATATATATATATATATATATATATATATATATGTATATATATATATATATATATATATATATATATATATATATATATATATATATACAGATGTATATATGTGTGTATACAGATATATATATATATATATATATATATATATATATATATATATATATATATATATATATATATACTTATACATATACATCAGTCAGCCAGTCACCCTACCTATCCATCTACCTAACCATATAAACAGCCCTGCCCCCCCCCAAGGACCCTCCACCTCCGCCTATCCTCTATCCTCCTCCTCCTCCTCCTCCTCCTCCTCCTCCTCCTCCTCCTCCTCCTCCTCCTCCTCCTCCTCCTCCTCCTCCCCTCCTTCCCCCTCCTCCTCCTCCTCCTCCTCCCCTTCCTCCTCCTCCTCCTCCTCCTCCTCCTCCTCCTCCTCCTCCTCCTCCTCCTCCTCCTCCTCGACCCGGATTCACTCGTCCTTGAATCCTAGCCGTTCGAGGAATCTCCGCAGCACCGCTATGCATGCTGATTAGGGCGATTAACGACTGGGATTAAATGGGATTATGATCTCTGAGGGACTCGTTTGGTTTTGTTTGAGTTCGTTGTTGTTGTTGTTGTTTGTTGTTTGTGTTCTGTTGTGAATAGCTTTTGGGTGTTGTAGTCTTGATGGTATTATTAGTATTATTAAGTGTGCTGTCGCTTTTTTAATTGTTTTGATAATTATGTGGATAATGGCAATAATTATTTTAGTACTAGTATTGGTCAGAAATTTGAAATACGATATTTTTTGTTATATATGATAGTTTAATTTTATGATATACCTGATACTGATGATACCAATAAAAGTAATGAAAATTGAATATAGTAATAATGAAAGTAATGACATTGAAATGATAATAATAATAATTATGATAATAGTTGTGATGATAAAAGTAGTGAAAATTATAATCATAATATCAGTGATGATCATGAACATAATAGCAATGGTTATGATTATGAGAAAGAAAGAAAAGAGATAACAACAACAACAGTAACAATAAATAGCACGAGGAAGAATAAGAAGAAAAATATGATAAAGAAGAAGAGGGAGATGAGGAGTGATACCAGAAATTAGATAAATAAAAAGAAACAAAATCTATTTTTAGAATTAACGATGGTAAGGAAATAATAATAAATATTAATGATGAAAAACAATAAATTTTATTTTTGTTTTTATCTGAAGTAATTAGTGGCATGAAAAAATAATGGTAAATCATAATGCTAAAAAAATATTGTTCGTAGTAATAGTATCATTGTCATTATTATTAGTATCATTATTTAAACACTATCATTATATCTATCATTATTATCCCTATCTTTGTCATCTTTCTTAAGTGAATTATTGCGTTTTTTTATGTTTTCAAAGTTATTGAGAAATCAAACGAGAAATAGTAATAATATAATTGTCATTATTAGTAGTATCATTATTTATATAAACACTATTATATCTATCATTATTATCACTATCTTTGTCATCTTTCTTAAGTGAATTATTGCGTTGTTATTTATATAAACACTATCATTATATCTATCATTATTATCACTATCTTTGTCATCTTTCTTAAGTGAATTATCACGCTGTTTTTTTTTTTTTTTTTTTTTTTTTGTTTTAGTTATTGAGAAATCAAACAAAGAAAAAAAAAGTGAATTGTCATAAAAGCCAAAATTCCTTTACTGAAAGGAAACAAACCTACAAAGTCATTCTTTGCAATCAATTGTCTATGAATGTTGACACCGTTTAATGTTAACTCCTATTATGTCATTTCCTGCTTTCTTACTATTATGTAACGAAATCTCTTGTACGGATGACTTAGCAGAAATATGCACTTGTAGCCTAAAATTCTATTATACGTAGCAATACTTTGTGAACTCTTACTTTTAGAATATCAAAATAGTCTACAAGATTTTAGCTGTCATATGTATAAAGCAAATATTTTCCTTCAGAATTTATTTCAGATCTATAAGCAACCAAATCCTTAGAAAAAATGTAATAGAAAATTTTAGTATTTTGTGTACGAATGAATATAATACTTTTTTTTTAATAAACCAGGCTATCTCTCGGTTTTATATAAACACGTATATTTCTATCAATCTAGTTATCTGTCTATCGGTATATATGGATAGATATATACACGAGACAGTGATACACTTATGCATAAATAGACAGATGGAAAGATAAATAGATAAAGATGATTACATAAACAAATAAGTACATAGGTAAATATTCAACTAGATAAACATATACAGATCGATAGACTGATAGACAGATAGATATATAGATAGGTAGATGATAAGTAAATAGATAGATAGATAGATAGATAGATGAATAGA
>NC_091586.1:2873359-2875859 GCF_042767895.1 Penaeus vannamei
AAAATGAAAGTGGTTGCAGGTTTTTTTTTTCTCCTATATGTATCTGTCGCCTTCCATGCTCATAAAGGGAAATCCCGTTGGTCATCATTATGGGCCTCTCTCTCTCTCTCTCTCTCTCTCTCTCTCTCTCTCTCTCTCTCTCTCTCTCTCTCTTCTTTCATTCTCTCTCTCTGTCTCTCTCTTTCATTTTTGTTTTTTTTTTTTTTTTTTTATTTTATTGTTTTTTTTTTTTTTTTTTTTTTTTTTGTTTTCATGTGTTATTTTTTGGGGATTATTTTTTTTTTTTTTTTTTTTACTCTTTGTTCCCCTTTTTTTTTTTTTTCTTTTTCTTTTTTTTTTTTTTTTGTTTTTTTATGCTTTTTTTTTTTTTTTTTTTTTTTTTTTTTTTATTTCCCCTTTGTTTTCCCCCTTTCTTTTTTTTTTTTTTTTTTTTTTTTTTTTTTTTTTTTTTTTTTTTATTTTTTTTTTTTTTTTTTTTTTTTTTTTTATTTTTTTTATTATTTTTTATTTTTTTTTTTTTTATTTTTTTTTTTTTTTTTTTTTTTTTTTTTTTTTTTTAATTCTCAAACTTTTTTTTTTTTTTTTTTTTTTTTATCTATTTTCCTTTTTTTCTTTTTATTTTTTTTTTTTTTTTTTTTTTTTTTTTTTTTTTTTTTTTTTTTTTTTTTTTTTCCCCCCCCTTTTTTCCCTTTTTCCGCCCCGTTTTCATCATCTACCCCTCTTTCTACCTATCTATCTATTTTTTTGTCTCCCTTCCTTTTCTCTCTCTCTCTCTCTCTCTCTCTCTCTCTCTATATATATATATATATATATATATATATATATATATATATATATATATATATATATATATATATATATATTTTATATATATATATAAATATATAAATTTTATATTATTTTATATATATATATATATATATATATATATATATATATATATATATATATATACATATCAGCCTTTCTCTCTCTCACTCTGTGTGTGTCTATTATGTTTTTTATCAATCCATATCAAGCTATATATCTATCTGTATGTTTGTATCTCTTTCTTTAAGTCTTTCTATGTATCTACCTGTCATTTTTTCCATCTATCAGTCTTTTTATCTAGCATTCTATCTATACGTTTTACACACAATCTATTTATCTATCTGTATGTTTGTCTTTTTATCTTTTTATGTTTCTTTCTGTCTCTCTTTCTTTCTTACAACCTTTTTCTCTCACTCTTTCTCTCCTTATCTCTCTACCTACCTACTTACTTAACTGTCTATCTATCTATCTATCTATTTGGCTAGCTATCTGGCTATTTATCTATCTATCTATCTCTCAAAATCTCTACACCAATTAAAAATCACCTTACATCGCCCTACCATCCATCCCTTATCTATCCTTACCCTCCTTACTATCCTTACTTACTTATTATCCTTACTATCCTTACTTACTTACTATCCATACCCAATTCTTGTCAAAATTTTCCCCAATCCTTTCCCCCTTTTTCCCCCCCCCACCCCCACCCCCCCCCCCCCCAAGGCCCCCCCCCTCCCCCGCCCACCCCCCAAAACCCCTTTAATTCATCTCCCTATACAATCTTTTACATAATTCATCAGCTGATCCATGACGCAATTTCCGGCCTCCAGATCCCCTTCTAGCCTCGTGGGAACGTACCGGTGTCTCTTTTCCCTTAGAGGAACCCGGGGGTCATAAAGACCTTTTATGGGGTTGCGTCCTCCCCGGGGTTTCCCGTGGTGGTATGCGGGGCTTTTGGAAATTTATGTGTTGTGGCGGTGGGGGTATGGTGTTGTGGTGTGGGTCTTGATGTTGTTGTGTTGGTGGGGTATGTTGGTGTGTTGTGGTATGTTGTTGTGTTGTGGCGGTGGGGTATGTTGTTGTGGTGTGGGTCTTGATGTTGTTGTGTTGGTGGGGTATGTTGGTGTGTTGTGGTATGTTGTTGTGTTGTGGCGGTGGGGTATGTTGTTGTGGTGTGGGTCTTGATGTTGTTGTGTTGGTGGGGTATGTTGGTGTGTGGTGGTATGTTGTTGTGTTGTGGCGGTGGGGTATGTTGTTGTGGTGTGGGTCTTGATGTTGTGTTGGTGGGGTATGCGGTGCTTGTGGACTTGATGTGTTGTGGCGGTGGGGTATGTTGTTGTGGTGTGGGTCTTGATGTTGTTGTGTTGGTGGGGTATGTTGGTGTGTTGTGGTATGTTGTTGTGTTGTGGCGGTGGGGTATGTTGTTGTGGTGTGGGTCTTGATGTTGTGTTGGTGGGGTATGCGGCGCTTGTGGATTTGATGTGTTGTGGCGGTGGGGCATGTTGTTGTGGTGTGGGTCTTGATGTTGTTGTGTTGGTGGGGTAATGTTGGTGTGTGGTGGTATGTTGTTGTGTTGTGGGCGGTGGGGTATGTTGTTGTGGTGTGGGTCTTGATGTTGTTGTGTTGGTGGGGTATGTTGGTGTGTTGTGGTATGTTGTTGTGTTGTGGCGGTGGGGTATGTTGTTGTGGTGTG
>NC_091586.1:2881989-2884489 GCF_042767895.1 Penaeus vannamei
GTGTGTGTGTGTGTGTATGTATGTATGTATGTATATGTATATGTATATACAGAGAGAGAGATAGATGTAGACATAATATAAACATATACACATACATACAAGCACACACACACACATATGTATATATACATATATATGTACACATATATATATAAATATGTATATGTATATATATGTTTGTATGTGTGTGTGTGCTTTGTCTGTGTGTATGTACGTATGTATATATGTATATTCCCACACGCAATTTCCCCATACACACACACATACAAACAAACACAAACCCACTCCCCACACACACAACACAATCCCCCGAAAGAACCAAATAAAGGTTTAAAAATGAACGACGAACCGCAGATGGCAGAGGAACCCGAAGAGGAGCCCGGAGTGGACACAAAGACGGCGAGAGAGAACAAAAGAATGGTTTAAAAATGAACGTCGAACCGCAGATGGCAGAGGAACCCGAAGAGGAGCCCGGAGTGGACACAAAGACGGCGAGAGAGAACAAAATAAAGGTTTAAAAATGAACGGCGAACCGCAGATGGCAGAGGAACCCGAAGAGGAGCCCGGAGTGGACACAAAGACGGCGAGAGAGAACAAAATAAAGGTTTAAAAATGAACGACGAACCGCAGATGGCAGAGGAACCCGAAGAGGAGCTCGGAGTGGACACAAAGACGGCGAGAGAGGGAGCCGCAGCGAACCGTCCCGTGAGGATGAGACGACTGACCTTCAGCGAAAGGAAGAAGAAGAAAAGAAAGAAAAAAAAATATTTGCCAAAACCGCGTCGCTAATTCTGTTATTACAAGCACATCATGGGGTCTCTGTGAGGGTGTGTGATTGTTTGTTCTTACGTGTGTGTGTGTGTGTATGTGTATATCTATCTATCTATCTATCTATCTGTCTATCTATCTATATATCTATCTATCTATCTATCTATTTATCTATCTATCTATCTATCTATCAATATATATATATATATATATATATATATATATGTAAATGAATATATATGAATACATATATATATGTGTGTGTGTGCGTGTGTGTGTTTGAGAGAGAGACAGAGAGAGAGCGAGAGAGAGACAGACAGAGAGAGAGACAGAGACAGAGAGAGAGACAGAGAGAGACAGAGAGAGAGAGCGAGAGAGACAGACAGAGAGAGAGAGAGAGAGCGGGAAATGAAAGTGCAAGTAACACCCCTCCCCCCCCTCCACCCCCTCCCCCTCAGGGCACGGGCAACGGGCAACCCTCGCCATCCCTTCGCTGCCCGAGACACGGCAATTATCTTTGTATGAGAGAGAAGGAGGAGGAAGAGGAAGAGGAGGAGAGGGACGAAGAGGTGGAGAAGGTGGAAGAGGAAGAGGAGGAGGTGGAGGAGGAGGAAGAATAAGAAGAGGAAGAGGAGGAAAAGGAGGAAGTGGAGGAGGAGGAAGAGGAAAAGGAGGAGGAGGACGAAGAGGTAGAGGAGGGAGAAGAGGAAAAGGAGGAGGAGGACGAAGAGGTGGAGGAGGGAGAAGAGGAAAAGGAGGAGGAGGACGAAAGAGGGGGAGGAGGAGGAAGAGGAAGAGACAGAAGAAAAGGAGGAGGAGGACGAGGAGGTGAAGGAGGAGGACGAAGAGGTGGAGGAGGAGGAAGAGGAGGTGGAGGAGGAGGAAGAGGAGGTGAAGGAGGAGGAAGAGGAAAAGGAGGAGGAGGACGAAGAGGTGAAGGAGGGAGAAGAGGAAAAGGAGGAGGAGGACGAAGGAGGTGGAGGAGGAGGAAGAGGAAGAAGAAAAGGAGGAGGAGGAAAATGAAGAGGAGGACGAGGAGGTGAAGGAGGAGGAGGAAGAGGAAAAGGAGGAGGAGGACGAAGAGGAAAGGGAGGAGGACGAAGAGGCGGAGGAGGTGGAGGAGGAGGAAGAATAAGAAGAGGAAGAGGAGGAAAAGGAGGAGGTGGAGGAGGAGGAAGAGGAAAAGGAGGAGGAGGACAAAGAGGTGGAGGAGGAGAAAGAGGAAAAGGTGGAGAAGGAGGAAGAGGAAAAGGAGGAGGAGGACGAAGAGGTGGAGGGGGAGGAAGAGGAAAAGGAGGAGGAGGACGAGGAGGTGAAGGAGGAGGAGGAAGAGGAAAAGGAGGAGGAGGACGAAGAGGTGGAGGAGAATGAGGAGGTGAAGGAGGGAGAAGAGGAAAAGGAGGAGGAGGACGAAGAGGTGGGGAAGAGGAAGAATAAGAAGAGGAAGAGGAAGATGAAGAGATGGAGGAGGAGGAAGAGGAAAAGGAGGAGGAGGACGAAGAGGTGGAGGAGGAGGAAGAATAAGAAGAGGAAGAGGAGGAGAAGGAGGAGGAAGAATAAGAAGAGGAAGAGGAGGAGGAGGAAGACGAAGAGGTGGAGGGAGAGGAAGAGGAAGAGGAGGAGAAGGAGGTGGAGGAGGAGGGAGAATAATAAGAGGAAGAGGAGGAGAAGGAGGAGGAAGAATAAGAAGAGGAAGAGGAAGAAGAGGAAAAGGAGGTGGAGGAGGAGGGAG
>NC_091586.1:2909489-2911989 GCF_042767895.1 Penaeus vannamei
AATAGAAGGATGAGAAGGTTGAATAATAAGTATAGAAGCAGAGACGGAAGTGATAACGGAGGAGGAGGAAGGGGAGGAATGAGCAGAGAAAGGATGAAGGGAATGGAGGAACAAGAGTACGAAGAGAAGAATAAGAAAAGGAAAAGGAAATATAAGAATAATATGCTAATGAAGATGAAGACGTGAATAAAAGGAAAATGAAGAAAAGCAAGAGCCAGAAGAAAGGAGGACGAGGAAAAGGGAAGAATAGATGATTAAGTATAAAACAGAACAAGGAGAAGGAATAGAAGGATAAAGAGGAGGGGAAGGAGTGGGAAGGGATAGGAGGAGAAGATGATAAAAGCAAGAAGGTGGAAAAAAACACAAGAAAGTAGGAGAAGAGGGAGAGAAGGAAAAGTAATTGGATGAAGAGAAGAGAGACAGGAGGAAAGAAAATAAGGGACAAGGAAGCGAAGGATGAAGAGAGGGATGGTAAGGATGAAGAGGAGGAGATAAAACGGAGAAAAGAGAGAGAGGGACGAAAAGGGAATAGGAGAAAATAAAGAAAGGCAGGATCTAAAAAAGATAGAGGAGGAGCAGACAAAACGGAGGAAACAGAGGAGGAGGAAAAGGGAGGAGAATAAAATGAAGAAGAGCAAGATAGAAATAAGGAAAAGGAGACAGAGGAAAATGGATGATTAAGAAAGAGCAGGAGAGAAGATGGAAGAGAAAGAGAAAGGGAGAAAAAAATAAAAAGGAAGAGAAGAAAGAAAGAAAAGGAGGAGAGGAAGGGAAGGAAAAGAGAAAGAGAAAGAGAAGAAAGGGTGGAGGTGAAGGAAAGATAAGGAGAAGAAAGAAAGAGAAGAGGGAAAAGAAAAGGAGGATGATAAGGAAAAAAAAGTAGGAAAGACAGAAAGAGAAGGAGAAAAAAGAATAAGAAAAAGAAAGAGAAGGAGAAAAAGAAGAAGGAAAGAGAAAGAGGAGAAGAAAAGATGGATAAGAAGAAAAGAGAAGGAGAATGAGAAGAAAAGAAGAAGGAGGAAAGAGAAAGAGGATAAGAGACGGAGAAAAAGAAGAAGAAGGAAAGAGAAAGAGAAAAAGAAGAGGAAGATAACAAGGAAGGAGAAGAAAGAGGAGAAGGAGAAATAGAAGAAGAAAGGAAGAAAAAGAGAAGGGGAAGAAAAGGTGAAGGTAAGGAAGGAGAAGAAAGAGAAGGAGAAGGAAAGAGAAAGAGAAGGAGAAGAAGAGAAGGAAAGAGAAGGAGAAGAAAAGGAGATAAGGAAGGAGAAGAAAGAGAAGGAGAAGGAAAGAAGAAAGAGAAGGAGAAGGAAAGAAGGAGAGAAGGAGGAGAAAGAAGGGGAGAAAGAGAAGAAAAGGAGGAGATAAGGAAGGAGAAGAAAGAGAAGAAGAAGGAAAGAGAAAGAGAAGGAGAAGGAAGAGGTAAGGAAAGAGAAGAAAGAGAAAGAGAAAGAGAAGAAGAAAAGGAAGAGGTAAGGAAAGAGAAGAAAGAGAAGGAGAAGGAAAGAGAAGGAGAAAGAAAGAGAAAGAGAAGAAAATGGAAAGAGAAAGAGAAGGAAAGACAAGAAAGAGGAGAAGGAAAGAGAAATAGAAGAAGAGAAGAAAAGAGAAAGACAAGAAGAAAAGCAGGAGATAACGAAGGAGAAGAAGGAGAAGGAGAGGTAAAGGTAGAATTGGCAACCTCGTTCATTTTTCGTTTATTTTCTTCTCTTTTCTTTTTCTTTGTTTCTGGTTTATTTGTTTTCTTTGTTCTTCTTTGGGAACCGTTAATTTTCCGTTTATTTTCTTCTTCTTTTTTTCTTTGTTTCTGTTTTTTTTTTCTTCTTCTTCTTCTTCTTCTTCTTCTTTGGCAACTTCGTTAATTTTCCGTTTATTTTCGTTTTTTTTTTTGTTCTTCTTTGGCAACCGTTAATTTTTCGTTTATTATTTTTCTTTTCTTTTCTCTTTGTTTCTGGTTTATTTGTTTTTTTTTTTTTTTCTTCTTCTTTAGAGACTTCTAAATTTAATTTTTCGTTTATTTTTTCTTTTGTTTTCTGGTTTATTTGTTTTCTTTGTTCTTCTTTAAGGGAACGTTAATTTTTGGTTTATTTTCTTCTTTTTCTTTTGTTTCTGTTTTTTTCTTCTTCTTCTTCTTTGGCAACTTTGTTAATTTTCTGTTTATTTTCGTTGTTTTTTTTGTTTTGTTTTTGGTTTATTTGTTTTCTTTGTTCTTCTTTTTTCAACCTCGTTAATTTTTCGTTTATTTTCATTTTTTTCTTTGTTTCTGGTTTATTTGTTTTATTTGTTCTTTTTTCAACCTCGTTAATTTTTCGTTTATTTTTTTCTTTGTTTCTGGTTTATTTCTTTTCTTTATTCTTCTTTGGCAACCTCGTTACTTTTCCGTTTGTTTTCTCTTTATCTTTATTTCTTTTTTATTTGTTTTCCTTAATCTTCTTTTCTCAACCTCGTTACTTTTCCGTTTATTTCTTTTTCTGTTTTATTTGTTTTCTTCTTTGTTGTGGTA
>NC_091586.1:2926989-2929489 GCF_042767895.1 Penaeus vannamei
ACGTAATTATAAGAGAAAATTTGAATAAACAGGGTAGGTGGATAAAAGTATGGATGACAGGATTAATAAATGAGACAATACAGGAATTATTAAATGAAAGAGAAATATATGCAGGGAGAGAGAGAGCCAAGAAAGCAAAGACAGAGCAACTCAATGAGAGAGAGAGAGAGAGTAGAGAGAGAAGGGAAGAGGTAAAAAAATGAAAATAAAAAACAAACAAATAAATAGTTAATTTAATTAGCATGCGACTAGGAGAGAGAAAGTAGAATTTTGCGAAAAAAAAAAACGTGATTTAGCCAAAGGATTTGTAGCAGGACCTTTGGTGACGTCATCGAGCAGGACCTTTGATGACGTCATCGAGCAGGACCTTTGGTGACGTCATCGAGCAGGACCTTTGATGACGTCATCAAGACTCCCCTGCTTCTCCCGAAATTCTGATAGGTTCTTTAGCGGAGGCGCTGTAGGGGCGGAAGTCGCAAATGCTGCTCTTAAGTGAATGTCGCAAATGCTGCTCTTAAGTGAATGTCGCAAATGCTGCTCTTAAGTGAATGTCGCAAATGCTGCTCTTAAGTGAATGTCGAAAATGCTGCTCTTAAGTGAATGTCGCAAATGCTGCTCTTAAGTGAATGTCGCAAATGCTGCTCTTAAGTGAATGTCGCAAATGCTGCTCTTAAGTGAATGTCGCAAATGCTGCTCTTAAGTGAATGTCGAAAATGCTGCTCTTAAGTGAATGTCGCAAATGCTGCTCTTAAGTGAATGTCGCAAATGCTGCTCTTAAGTGAATGTCGCAAATGCTGCTCTTAAGTGAATGTCGCAAATGCTGCTCTTAAGTGAATGTCGCAAATGCTGCTCTTAAGTGAATGTCGAAAATGCTGCTCTTAAGTGAATGTCGCAAATGCTGCTCTTAAGTGAATGTCGCAAATGCTGCTCTTAAGTGAATGTCGCAAATGCTGCTCTTAAGTGAATGTCGCAAATGCTGCTCTTAAGTGAATGTCGCAAATGCTGCTCTTAAGTGAATGTCGCAAATGCTGCTCTTAAGTGAATGTCGCAAATGCTGCTCTTAAGTGAATGTCGCAAATGCTGCTCTTAAGTGAATGTCGCAAATGCTGCTCTTAAGTGAATGTCGCAAATGCTGCTCTTAAGTGAATGTCGCAAATGCTGCTCTTAAGTGAATGTCGCAAATGCTGCTCTTAAGTGAATGTCGAAAATGCTGCTCTTAAGTGAATGTCGCAAATGCTGCTCTTAAGTGAATGTCGCAAATGCTGCTCTTAAGTGAATCGCAAATGCTGCTCTTAAGTGAATGTCGCAAATGCTGCTCTTAAGTGAATGTCGCAAATGCTGCTCTTAAGTGAATGTCGCAAATGCTGCTCTTAAGTACCAATCCGTATAGAGGAGCCCGAATCATCTCCCGTGAGGCAGGAGAGGCTCAGGGACCGAGTGAGATCAGGGGGTCCCGTTCACTCCTCTTGAAATAAAATAAAAAAATGTTGAAGAGAATCTATTTAGGGTGTTGCTTTTCCTTCTCTAGAGTCCTTCCGCAATAGAACGAGGAGAGAATGAGCGAGAGAACGAGGAGAGAATGAGCGAGAGAACGAGGAGAGAATGAGCGAGAGAACGAGGCGAGAATGAGCGAGAGAACGAGGAGAGAATGAGCGAGAGAACGAGGAGAGAATGAGCGAGAGAACGAGGAGAGAATGAGCGAGAGAACGAGGAGAGAATGAGCGAGAGAACGAGGAGAGAATGAGCGAGAGAACGAGGAGAGAATGAGCGAGAGAACGAGGAGAGAATGAGCGAGAGAACGAGGAGAGAATGAGCGAGAGAACGAGGAGAGAATGAGCGAGAGAACGAGGCGAGAATGAGCGAGAGAACGAGGCGAGAATGAGCGAGAGAACGAGGAGAGAATGAGCGAGAGAACGAGGAGAGAATGAGCGAGAGAACGAGGAGAGAATGAGCGAGAGAATGAGCGAGAGAACGAGGAGAGAATGAGCGAGAGAACGAGGAGAGAATGAGCGAGAGAACGAGAAGAGAACGAGCGAGAGAATGAGCGAGAGAATGAGCGAGAGAACGAGGAGAGAACGAGCGAGAGAACGAGGAGAGACCGAGGAGAGAATGAGCGAGAGAACGAGGAGAGAATGAGCGAGAGAACGAGGAGAGAATGAGCGAGAGAACGAGGAGAGAATGAGCGAGAGAACGAGGAGAGAATGAGCGAGAGAATGAGCGAGAGAATGAGCGAGAGAACGAGGCGAGAATGAGCGAGAGAACGAGGAGAGAATGAGCGAGAGAACGAGGAGAGAATGAGCGAGAGAACGAGGAGAGAATGAGCGAGAGAACGAGGAGAGAATGAGCGAGAGAACGAGGAGAGAATGAGCGAGAGAACGAGGCGAGAATGAGCGAGAGAACGAGGAGAGAATGAGCGAGAGAACGAGGAGAGAATGAGCGAGAGAACGAGGAGAGAATGAGCGAGAGAACGAGGAGAGAATGAGCGAGAGAACGAGGAGAG
>NC_091586.1:2973760-2996260 GCF_042767895.1 Penaeus vannamei
TACTTTAATTTAACTTTTAAAATCTATATTTGATATGTGATATATAAAATTTACAAATTGTATGTCAAAATATTAAACAATAAATGTTTTTTGAGCATCAAGTACTTCATTTGGCGCGAAGTGAGAGAATGAAGGTTTGAATTTTCGTCTCGATTTAATTATCTCTGTAAGTATTATTTCTGCGGAAGAATTTCACTCGTTTTACATCTAACTTTCTGCTTGAATTAATGGTTGAAGGAAATCTAGGAGTGGAATAGCTCATTTTGCCGTATTTTGTGAAGTAATTGAAGTTTTACTGATGGGGCTTTATTTTCGGTCAAACGTTGGTTTCGCTTACTATTTTGACACGATATTTATTTAGATTTAGATGGTTTGACACTTTCCATTGTAAATTTAGGGTGCTTGTTACGGTAGTGTGATTATGTAGAAGTTTTTTTGTAGCCTCTCACATAGAATTAAACCTCAAAATAAGCAGTAGTTTGGGTTTAGTCGCCAGTTTTACTTTTGACTTCGATTTAGAAGTTTAAAATGTCCTGATTTATGTTGTGAAAGATTCTAACAACGCTTTACTTGCATTTAGTCGCTGTTACGTTCAAATGTAGATTTTGATATTCTGGCTTAGTTAATATTTGAATTGCCAGTTTTGACAACATTGAACCTCTGTGGCTAAATTCCCGGCAGTTGCTACTAAAACTGAACATCAATAATAATGATGGATTAGTGGGTTTGGATGCACTCGGGGTAATTTTTTTTTTTTATTAAGCCCGCCTAATGGATCACGATGATTTCTTTGGATTCCTCTCATCACATTCAATGCAAATATGTAGGTTTTATTGTGCAGAATGTACCAGGGACATTGCAGGGTAAAATGTAAATGCCGCTCCCCTAACCCCTGCCCAGGAAAACAAAGTATCCTCCACGTATTCACAACAGGTGTGTCTACAACTGCCATGCAGGAAAGGCATTGCCAAGTCTGTCAGATGCTCTCTCCTGCCGTGAATACGTGGAGGATTCTTTATTTTCCTGGGCAGGATTTGGGGGAAACAGCCCTCCATGGGGGACAATATAGTGACTGATTTTGTGTATATCATTTACATTTTACTCCACAATTTTCCTGGTACCTTCCATGCCCTCCCTTGCAATTGGGGCCAAGAATGTAAGGAGGTTTGGGGGGTTTCCACACAATACATATTTGGAAACTGGACAGTGACAGGAATCCAACAATACCAATACCGTTAGGCGGACGTATTCCAAAAAATTACCACACTTGGCAAAGGCTACTGGTTGGTTTGAAATTGTGCAAGGTCTGACTCAGTGAATATTCGTATGTACAGACATGCATATTCACAGAAGTATTGCTTATCTGTCTGTCTATCAGATATATATTCATTTACCTATCTATATGGTAGATTTGTATTTATTTTAGTGTATGTGCATGTCTATATAATGAGTGTTCATTGAGTCAGCCCTCCCACACTGTCTGAGGGGAACATTGATGGGGGCCTCTGCCCCCCATCACCCTTGTGGAAACATTGTCTTCACCTTGGTATGCTCAGCAAATAGAGCTAAAACTCAGGAGCACCAAGTGGACTTAGGCTACGGATAGTGTTTTCCCTGTTCCTTTTCCAATGACTGTAACTTTTAGTTATTTACAAAAATATCTTCAATTTGCCCAAACTTAGTGCATCCATAATTTAAAAATTAACCAATTAGATTGTGCTTAAAATGCTAATAATCTAATAAACTTTATGGTTAATCTGTGTGGTATGAATGCATTACGTTAGGGCAAATTGAAGATATTTATTTAGAGGACTAAAAGTCGCAGCTAGCGGTACAAAAAATAATATGCAGACACAGACAGTAATACCACAAATAAAGGGAAAAGATTGTGGAAAGTGCAGTCTAAGTCCATTCAGGGCTCCAGAGTTTCACCTCTTACCTTGTTATGTACACCAAGGTGAACACAATGCTTGCCAGGGTGTCATCTGTCAGAGACTAAGGGCCATCATCACCATGCCTTCAGCTCTCTGGCATAGGCCAATAAACCTCTACTGCATACATTCAGCAAGAGATATATTGGACTGGTTCTTTATTTTTGTGGTAGATTACCTCAAACTGTCTTACCAGAATAGACATGGTGGAGGTTTGTTCTTGTGAGGGGGAGATTTGTCAGCTGTTGCTGGAGTGCAGATGAGAGATATGATGTCGTAATCCTTGGACTTTGGCGACTTACCTTTACTTTGTCCAATTTGTATTTATATCTTGTAATTGTTTTATTGAGTAGGTCCTGCATGCATATACTATAGCTTTGTGTTTTTGAGATTGCTGAGGTATGAAATGTTTACTCATATTTATTTATGACCCTTTCCCCCTCCTGGTCATTAGGCTAGGAAAGATAGAACCAGATAAGATTTTAAATTCTATATACAACTGATTTATCCTTTTAATTTAGTACCTTACAGGAAATCTATCAAAAATATCACCCTTATGAAATAACTCATTGATTGAATTTTTCCAGCTTGGCGTGACATCAGCTGGTCTCCAAGATGTACGTCAAGTCAATGGTAATTGATGGCTTCAAGAGCTATGGCCAGCGCACTGAAATCAATGGCTTTGACCCACTCTTCAATGCCATCACAGGGCTTAATGGTTCGGGAAAGTCCAACATCCTGGATGCCATTTGCTTTCTCCTCGGTATCACCAACCTAAGTCAGGTAAGGGTATAGGGTTAGGAAGTTGGTTGTTATGACTACTTTACCTATATGTTGAGCTTTTTTTTTTTGAGAGTGCATGTAAACAAGAGTGGATTTTTATTTCAAGTAGCATTAGGAAAATGGGATTTTTTCTTGACATTTCAATATACAATTATTCAGTGTCAGAGTGGGTACATTTTTTTCTGACTAGATTCTAGTGACTCAAGAACTAGGTCCAACTTTGAATCCAGACTCAGTGAATGCCTTTCACCTACTCAAAGGTTTTGAAATCTCATCATAAATAGGCTAAATGAGGCAATTTTTATTTATGTTACATGGTTCCAGTTTTATAGTTTTGGGTAACTCTCTCTAAGACAAATACATCTATTTTCTGCAGAGAAATACTATTTTATAAGAGAAATATGTGTGCACTGTAGATATATTGTGAATTCAACTGGTGCACTCGTCAGAGACTTTCCCTACGCCAGCCAGCAATGTTGGGGGATCCCATGGGGAATCAAGGGTTAGGGGGGGTTTTTTTTTTTTCTCATTGCAGGCATATTAAAGAGCAAAGGAAAGTGGGAAAATAAAGTCCTGAGCCAATGATTGCATTTCATATGATGAAGAAAGTGGAAAATAGAAAATCCTGAGACAAGATTTGGCCATGGAAGATTCAACTCTGCATAGCATAAATGAACCCTATTGCAAACCCACAGATGATCAGAAAAATTACTGTGTGAACCAAATCCTTCCTAACCCAGGGGCTTTGACCCTGGACCACCTCCCAATCACCATATTTCCCCCTTCTGATGGCCGTATTTCCCTACTAGGGGCTCCATCCCCAAGCCCCCCTAGTCTCAATACAGTAACTTCAAAACAATATACCTTTCTAGTAGCTCATCATTTTAGCTTAAGTTAAACACTTATTGGGCTCCAGGAAATGCATCATGAATAATCACTCAATTCTGCTCTTATTTCCACATATTGCACAATTCAGAGGTTCACTCTGCACACTGTGATTTATGCAGATGTCAATAACTTTCAAAGAATTTTCACTATATTGGCTTTATAGGACCATGACCAAGATCTGTGACTGTCAAAGAATAGTTTAGGAGCTGTTGAAAATCCCAGTTCGAAAAATGCATACGTGAAAAAAAAAAAAAAAAAAAAAAAAAAAAAAAACTATATAACTTGAAATCCAAAAGAATTTGTAACAAATATATTTTGCTTTGTATGATATTACATAAAAATACAAGATGGCCGAATATAGTGGAGCAGATGGGAACAAATGGAAAAAAATTCATTTTCACAAGCGCATAGTAACACATAAACTAGTTGACACATCACAGTAATGACTTGTGTGGTCAGCTTACTATTCGAGACCATGGTGTAAACATGTAGAGTGATTTAGAAAAAATCACTTCAGAAGAAGTTTAAATGCTTCTTGTAATCACAATATGTGAGAGTGCTCATCTTTTTCACTTCATGGTGTTCATAACATCATATAGAAGGGAAATATATATATTTTTCTTTATGATATAGTGCGTAGATATCGTTTAGTCTTACTTGGTTTTGAATTTTCATATAAAGTTTAAAGGAGATATATTCATAAATTGATTATCTCTACACATATTATAATGGACTACAGCTGTATGTATGTAGTACATACACTACAGTGTCCACATAGTATTGAAATCTGAGACCGATCTCTGCCTGTCATTTCTTACCCAACTTCTTTTCATTTTCATTTGTACAAACTTGTAGCCTACACAGATAATTTTTCCTATAAGATGTTAAATTGATTCTCAGGAAAATAATATTCTACTCATTGGCATAAGTGTACTGTCCACTGCAGTTTATTTTGAGAATTTTGTTTATCAATTTTATGTATCCAATGCTATTGATATTATTACTGTTATTATTCTTGACATTAGGATTACTATGGTAATTCTTTACAGTATGGATGCACTTGCCAGAGACTAAGTCTCCAACTCCTCATCACAAAATTTATTCAACAATCTAAGTTCCTGTGACTTGGCATAACCTTGGGGGCTGTCAGAGGAGGGTCGCTTTGGTCCTCGTGTTGGGTGGGGGTTGGCGGGGGTTGGGGGAGGGGTGGTGGGGGTGGTGGGGAGGATAGGGCGTGGGAGAAGTTGGATGGGGAAGGAAGATTCGCAAAGAATGGAGATAGACGAAGATAGTCAGGGCTCTGCCCCCCAACACCTCCTGGGAAACATGGTCTTCATCTCAGTATGCTTAGCAAGATAGATCTGAAACTCGAGAGCACTGAAGGGTTGCCTTATGCAATATTTTCTCTTTATTTGTGGGAATATTGTTTGTGTCTGTAGATTATTTCCTGCACAAGCAGGAAGCCCTGTACAAGAATATTATCTGTAAAGATTAACCATTATTCTAATGTTATTACCACACTAATAGCATTAAGAAGTGAAAAATAAAAATATTTCTGAAAATCAAGGAAAAGAGTAAACAGGTGAGATCTGGTAGGTCTAGTAATTGCTTCCTTGATGTCTAAACTCTTATAGAGTGATTTGTATGTAAGCAAAATTAACCAACTTTCATGTATGCCATCCAGGCACAAGTGGTTAACATGTATGATTTATTAATTAAAGTAGGTTTAAAGCATTATTTAATATCTTTCCTCTGGCTTGACAAAGGGCATGCATGTTTTCATCCTGGTGATCAGAACATAGACTTGTAACATGATAGTGTCATCAGCATCTGTGATTATTAGCAATGATGTGATAGCAGGTCACATGTCCTTAGTGGACAACAACAGCAAAGAGTTATATATGAATACCAGTTTGCTGCCCGTGTAGCATTGAATTTACAAGCAGGATTTTATCTTTCAATCATTTTTCTGTTCACAGGAAAGTTATTATTTAACATAGTTAATTCTTATTAGTAAAAAGATCAATTCTTGTTTGTTTTCCAGGTGAGAGCAACCAATCTGCAGGAGCTGGTGTACAAAAATGGACAAGCTGGGGTCACCAAGGCTACTGTCACAATCACATTCGACAATACCGACAAGAAGCAGAGTCCCATTGGCTACGATCATTACAATGAAGTGACCATTACAAGACAGGTATTTTATATATACTACTGTTATTGCTACTATTTATTAAAGCTGTCATTTTTACTTTGCTTTCATCCACTATCAGTATGACATATATATGAGATTTGCAAGAAATAAATTTAAAGTTCTAAAAGTGTAGCATACTACTTTTTTATTATGATTATTTTCTATTTATTATTGTTTATTTATTTTATGGTTAGCTATCACTGATTTTTGGCAAAGGAATTAATTCTTCTACCTGTTTTTCCTTTCACCCATAAACAGGTTGTGATTGGTGGCCGGAACAAGTACATGATCAATGGCACAACAGTCCAGAATAGCCGAGTGCAGGATTTCTTCCGTTCAGTCCAGTTAAATGTAAACAACCCCCATTTCCTGATTATGCAAGGTCGCATCACGAAGGTCCTCAACATGAAGCCTCCAGAGGTATGTTAGTCTATTCTTCTTCTTCTTTTTCTTCTTTTTTTTTTTTTTCATTCTATTTTGTAATTTTCTGTTGAAAACTTGTATGTTGTTTTACTTTCTTTGTTTCTTCTTTTTGCCTATAATCTGTTGATTATTATTGTTCACATTACCATTCTTTTACACATTCATAATTAATATCTTCATATCACTGAGGATACTTGTATTATATGTATTTTAGGTAATGATATGATCTTTGTAAGATTCATTATTCACTGATCTTCACTTGCTTGTAAAATCATTCTCTCATTGTATTGCAAGTAGCTAAAGTTTAATGAGTTTATGTTCCATTTTTCAGATCCTTGCCATGATTGAGGAGGCTGCAGGCACAAGGATGTACGAGTCCAAGAAACAGCAAGCGCAGAAGACGATAGAGAAGAAAGATGCAAAGTTAAAGGAGATTAATGATGTATGTGATTAATTGTATTGATTGTTTTGTGAGAGCATGTTTTAAGAAATAATCAAGTAATCCTGTTTATTCTTAATTGCTTTCTCTTATATGTTATGCGATGCTTTACATTTTCATGTTTTGATAGATCTTGGAGGAGGAAATCACACCCACCTTGAGCAAGCTAAAGGAAGAGCGTACAATGTACCTGGAGTTCCAGAAGGTGCAGCGAGAGTTGGAGCATCTCTCGAAACTCTACATTGCTTACAAGTTTGTGACTGCTCTAGTAAGTTATCCTATTCTTTTGAAGATCTTCATCATTATTGAGTTGACATTTTATTAGTTTCCTTTTTATTTGATTATTCCTTTAACTCAGTGTCACTTATTCCCACTATTTCTGTGCCATCTACTTGAGTGCTCTATATTGCTATGGTTCATTTATTATCTTTATTTAATAATTCATTATTTGTATTTCTTTTCCTTTACTTTTCTTTCCTTTTCTTTCAATGCAGCCATTTTCTGTATGAGACCATTTTTGTAGTAGACTTTATTTTGGAGTCAGATTATCAACCTATTTTATTTCTTCTTTTATCTATTATCAATTTCATCTTTTCTTTTTTATTGTCATGTATTTTTTTATCCTAGTGTGTTCAGTTATTTTATGAATAGCTTTATTTTTGAAGTAGCCTATCTGATTTTGCATTCAGATTTTTGGATTAATGTTTTTCATTTTGGTCTTTTCTCTTTCATATCACATTCTGTCCATTGAGTCCGTAGATTTTCTCATTTTGAAAACCATTTTTAGTTAACCATTTCTTTTATTCAGTCATTTTGAAACCCAATTTCTTACCCCACTTCAGTTAGTAATTTTATCCACTCTCTTCCTCTTCAGTGCACATTCATAATGCCATTTTTTGACAAATGATGTATTGTAGGAAACGAGTGAGAAAGCACGTGAAGAGCATGAAGGAGTGAAGCAACAGATGCAGGACATCCAGCAACGCATTAGTGATGGTGCACGGGAGGTGAAGGAACTCGACAATCAGATCATCCAACTGCAGCAACTTCGGGATAATGTAAGTTTGGTTGATTACTTGCAGTGTCCAGATGCGGTGACTGCTTTTAGGAAGTATCTAAAAAGTGAGGTATTCTTACTTTAATGAAATTTAGTATGTATAGATATATTTTACTTTAAGAAAATTACTGCATTTTTCTATATAATTACAAATTTCTTTTTTGTTAGTTTTATGTACTTTTTGTCCTGTATATGTTTTTATTATCATTGATAGTTGCCTATAAATACTGCACAAATACTACTGTGTACATAGAATATGGTATAAAAAATGATTATGCTCTCTAAAGCATGCTATTCTTATATTTATAAAGTTCATTAATTTTCTTTATTCCTTCATTCCCTCTTGTGAACAGTACATATAAGTACATATCAAATTAAAGTTGAACAACTCAAACTAAAGGCCTTTGTCTTTGTCCATGAAGGAGACTGGTGGTCGGCTACAGGAGCTGGAGAAGGTACTCAAGGAGAAGGAGAAGGCTGAGGTCAAGTTGTCGGCTGCATTGAAGAACCTCATAGAGAACATCAAGGCGGAAGAGAAGAAGAAGAAGCAATTGGAGAAGTCTTTGGCAGATGTAAGGGCTTAGTTCTCTTTCTTCACTTCTTGTTTCTTTTCCTTTTTCTCCCAATCTCTCTTTCTTTCGATTAATAACCTGTTCTGAATGTCATCTCTGTTGAGGGGTAAGTTTTAGTCTGGACTGCTGGTGTCAGTAAGGGTTTGAGGGTTTGAAGTTTTGACTCTTTTCACAAGGTTTGATAGGCAGATTTGTGTCTTTTAAAATTTTAGATGTCTGACCTAGATTTTATTTGATTTGATTCTTCTTTCTTTCTTTCTTTCTTTCAATTTATATTCTAAGAAAGTCTTCAGAAAGAAATCAAAGTAAACTTGAGATTTAGATGACTGAATGAAGTGTTGAAAAATTGTATAGCCTAAATTCACATATGCTGATCTGTTATAAGTAGCTAGTCACTGAAGTGTCAATAAAGCACACTCACAAGTCATTACTCAAATCTTTTATTTTTGACAACTTCAATTAGGAATTAGGAATTTTACATGTAATGGGATGTACGTATTGCGAATATGCAACAAATGCTCAAGGAAAACTGTGAAAAGAACTGTAAATCCTCTGGCTAGTGTCGGAAATGTCATGGAATTTTGATACAAAAAAGTGTAGGAACCCTGTTAGCAATTTAGATAATTATTATTTATTTATTTATTTTTCCTTTCTTTTTCTTTCTTTTTTTTCTTTTTTCTTTCCTTTCCTTTTTTCTTTATGAATAAAGAAGTTGGGAACATAGATTCATAGTAAACATACTCTAGTAATTCATGACCTCGCAAGTTTATCATTCTGTAATCATTGGGTTATATCCTTACTTTATCAATGAATGTTGCAAAATTGATAGTGATATTAAGAATTGATTTTATTATCATCTCAACTCCCCCATTTTCTCTCTATTCTTAGGACATCAAAGCTCTAGAGGGAAAAAAGAAAGAGGGCGAGAAGCTCCAGGGTACATTTGACACGATGCGAGCCCAGGACCAAGCAGATGAGGATGCTTTGGCTGCAGCAGAGAAGAGGCTCCAGGCCATCAGCTCTGGCATGTACTCATCTGGAGATGGGGAAGATGCCACCTTACAGGAACAGCTCATCAGTAAGTAGTTCACATTGAGAATTCATTTGGATAGAAAAGGAATTGTAAAAAGCAACATAATTAATGTAGATATAGTTCAGTATAACAACATAGTAAAACTGTGTTTACCCCTTTTCATTTGCAAATTGTATGTGAGCTTAACCCATTCATGTTGGAATTGCTTGTGTGTGTGTATGTAATATATATATATATATATATATATATATATATATATATATATATATATATATATATATATATATATATATATATAATATATATATATAATATATGTATTAATATATATATATATAATATATATATATATATATAATATATATATATATATATATATATATAAAAATATATATATATATGAAAAATATATATATATAATATTTATATACCCAGTTCACTGATTTTAGTTTGTTCATTTTGTTTATACTCTGGAAGTTACTCACAAGGGTCAATTACTAGGCTTGCCTAATCTTACTTTTTTTATTATTATGATTGTTGTTGTTATTATTATTATTGGTATTGGCATTATTAATCATTATAGTAATCATAATGTCAAAAGACAAAGTGATAACAGTAATGATAATGATATTGTAATAAGAAATAAGAAATGTCAGTTCATCAGACGGAGCTTGTTTTTCTCCAATAGTGGCATCATTTCTATGGTAAAACTTTTATGCAATAGCATTTAAAGTGAAGTTAACCTTCAAAAATGATATTTTGTAAAACTGCTTCAAAATACAAGCTTTTATGCACTTAATGAGCCCGGTGCAAATGGAAAATTATTGGGGTGTGCCAGTAAACTCAAGATCATGTCCACTAGCCAGATTTTTTACCCAGCATTGTTGGGATAAGATTGAGCAATCTTCATATCTCTTTTGGTAGTATACTAGTTTGCAATAACAGTAAGCAATATTGTTATTTGTGACACTTTTTTATATTATCATCATATTCAGTCTCCTGTAACACTGTCCTTTGCTGGTCATAGCAAACATGGAAATAGTGTTATTCAAGACTAACGGATATAATGTGTACTGACTCTAATCATTATTTTCATGACCCCGCCTTCAGCCAAATTCTTCTTGATGATTCATTCCCATCACTCCAACCATCAGACAGATTTTTCCATTATTGTATATTTTTGTCAGCTGCCCTCAGAAAATATTTTCAATGTGTAATGGTCATGTCACCTGCATCCAATGGGTTACCTTGAGCAGTTACTGAATGTATGTTATGCCTTTATCTCTTTCCTGGATAGAAATTATGGGCGCCCTTCTGTATAATTAATATATAAACACAAAATTGTGTTTTGTTTTAGTAAATAGATTTCTTTGTTTCTGTCACTATTAAACCATTTGGCATTTATGAATATAAAGTCATTACCATGATATGAATTATCATTTTCAATCTATTTTCCATTAGAAACAAAGGCCAGCATCACTGCAGCCAAAACCGAGACCAAACAAGCTGAAATGAAGCTGAAACACAGCAAAGAAGAACTGAAGAATAAGCAGCAAGAGATGAAGCGCACAGCTTCTGATTATGCAAAGGACAAGTCACTTCTGGAGAGAATGGAGAAGGAAGTCAAGAACCTGGAGGTCAGTTGGCCTTTGAAAATTACATTAACTTTCTTTAATCACTTCACATGAATGAGGGCAAGACAAAAGCATATGGAGCTTCTTTGTGAACTGTCTCTTATTTGGACTGATAATTTTGTGATAGTTATCGTCTTTTGAAGATGATACTTAAGACCTAAATGTTGATATTTCAGACTCAGCTTCAGAAACTGGATTATGATGATGGCAAAGTGGAGGAACTAGAAGGGCAAAGAAGAGTATTGAACAATGAAGTGATGAACCTTCGTGAAAAAGTGGAAGGCTTGGAATCAAGGTGAGGGCACAGTCATCTTTCTTATTTGTATTTTAACTTTGTTAAGGAAGGTATGTAGGTTGTTCTTTACCCCAACTTTATTGGCTACTTTTCAGAATTTTCAGGCGTTAGACTTTATTTGGGGGGGGGGGGGGGATATTTGTTTATTCATGAATATAAACATTAGATTCTTAAGCATATAGAGTAGACTTGATTTCCATAGAATGACAATTCAAAGGTTTCATGAGTATATGAGTTTGTTAGCCCCATGAATTATCAGAAATGTTTTTATTTTGAATACTATTATCATTGATAATATTACACTGATAATGATGATGGCTAATAACAATGATAATAGTGATAAAGATTTCTTTTATTGTCTGAAAATTCAAGAAATAAAATAATGTACTAAGCATTTGCATATACCTGACCACTCCAAGAAGTTTGTAAAGATTTTGGGTATATGTAAAAATGTGCTGTATAAGATGATAGTGCAAGACCAGTAAAGCTTATAGCATTATTGTAAATGATTACACAGATGTGGATTAGTTACAAATGTTTTTCCCAATTTCAGGTACCCACAACTGTGTTTCAACTACCGTGATCCTGAAAAGAACTTTGACAGGTCTTCTGTGAAGGGACTGGTGTGTAAACTTGTCAAACTGAGGGACTCAAATACTGCCACAGCCTTGGAGGTCACAGCTGGTGGAAAGGTGAGACTAGGGATTATAACCCATTTAAGATCATCCAATGTTTACTTCACCTGGTGTTTACAACTTATAAATAATGTGTGAAGATTCGTTTTTTGGCGTCTGTCCCTTGTAACCCATTGATTATTGTTATATTAATTTTTGGATTTTGTTTCTTTTGTTTTCTTTAATTATGTGCATTTCTACACTTTTTACAGTTGTACAATGTAATTGTGGACTCAGAGGTGACAGGCAAGAAGCTATTGCAGAAGGGACAGTTGCAGACACGTGTGACAATTATTCCTCTGAATAAAATATCTGGAAGATCTATTGATGCCAACACTGTGAGACATGCAGAAAATATTGTAAGTCATTTGTTGGAACTCTATTTATGAGGATTTATTGAAACAAATTTGTAATAGATATTTTCAAATTCAAAAGAAAGATACTATTATAGATTAGGAAGATTATTTACAAAGATAAAAGTTTCAGTCAGTAAACAATATGGATAGTTACCCCAGGTAACTTTATTTTCAAATAATTAATTGAACAATTTTCAAGTAAACTTTTAGGATTAACATGATCTGTAGGATTGTTTTTTATTGTTGAAAATAACTTAGGATTGACTACTACGGAGGTTAATTTCTCACAGGTGGGCAAAGAAAATGTGCAAACTGCTCTCTCATTGGTATGCTATGACAGCGAATTGCACAAAGCCATGGAATGGGTTTTCGGCACATCTTTCATCTGCCGTGACATGGATGTAGCCAAGAGGGTGACCTTTGATAAGAACATCATGAAGAAGTCCGTAACTCTGGAAGGGGATGTGTTTGATCCAGCTGGTACTCTGACTGGAGGTGAGATTTTCAGGACCTTTTATAGGTTGTGTGAGAAAGTCCGGGGCCTTGTCATTGAGGATAAAAATGTCTGTCAGATTGTCTTATTTATTTGTTGTGTCAGTTATGTGATTTTAAAGGCTTACACTTTAGAAGGTAATAGGAGGAAATTGTTAACCACATGAATAACTAGAATTATACTTTAGTTTATTAAGGTGCACACACTCCCGCACGCACACACACACACGCATGCACGCACGCACGCACGCACGCGCGCACACACACACACACACACACACACACACACACACACACACACACACACACACACACACACACACACACACATATACACACATATACACACATATACACACACTCACACACACTCACTCACTCACTCACTCACTCACTCACTCACTCACTCACTCACTCACTCACACACACACACACACACACACACACACACACACACACACACACACACACACACACACACACACACACACACACACACACACACACTCACTCACTCACTCACTCACACTCACTCACTCACTCACTCACTCACACTCACTCACTCACTCACTCAAACACACACACATACACACACACACATACACACACACACACACTCTCTCTCTCTCTCTCTCTCTCTCTCTCTCTCTCTCTCTCTCTCTCTCTCTCTCTCTCTCTCTCTCTCTCTCTCTCTCTCTCTCTCTCTCTCTCTCTCTCTCTCTCTCTCTCTCTCTCTCTCTCTATCTCTCCCTATCTCCCTGTCTACCTACTTAACTCCCTCCCTAATTACCCGCCGACCTACCTGCCTAACTACCTCTTGTTATTGATGACTAGTAGGACAGTTCGGTAGAATCCAAAAACAGAGAAACTTGCGCATACATATTCTTTTATATACGAGTAAACTTGCAATTCTTCTTTAAGGTGCGAGAAGGCAAGGTGGTAGTGTATTGGCCCAGCTTGATGCCATTAGAGAATACCAAGATGCTCTTAATGAGAAGATCCAGCAGCTGCAGCAGGTGGAACAACAGCTGCAACATCTTCAGGTATTCCTTTTTCTTTAAGTTCTGTTGTATAGAAACTAATCAGAGATTGAAGAGATGTGTAGATTTGTTGTGACTTTTGTTCATTTTGTCAAGATTAGAAAACTTGTGCATCCTTAGCCCTTTGGATACGGTTGATTCACATCAAGCACATGGCCCCAAAATACAGGCATTAGACTTACATCAGTGGCTGCTGTAACAGGTGCTTGGCTTGTAGGCCAAACACACCCTCTCATGTGCGGTGACAAGACCTGCCCTTAAAAATACTATTTTCATGTGTTTTTAGCTTTTTTGCCATTTTCCATACTTTTCATTTGATTTGTTTTATATAGATGGTAATAGATTTTTCCACACATACTTCATACCATCTCTCATGGAAATCTATAACTCAGTGTGAGAATAATAGAAATAAGCAGCATCTTGTTATTTGTCACTTTAAAAAAATGGCAAGATTAGTTTTGCTGTAATACAACCCTGGAGCCAGCCCAAAAACTGGCTCACGGACACTACATACTAAACTTGTTTGTTGATGGATATAGTATAGAGGCCCCTTTCTAAGCACTAAATGAGTCTAATCACCCTCTGGTAGGTTTGTGCATTAGCTAGTCTTTTCCATCACATTGGCCTCCAGCCAAAATGGTCACAAATGCAAGTTCGTGTCACCCGGGCCCAGAACCAGATTTTCCCCATGATGGTGTGTTCATGTCACCTAGCCCTCTTACCAAATTTTTTTCATGACATGATGGTCGTGTTATCCAGATCAAAGGGGTTAACGTTCTTAGATAATGTCAGTGATTAGCCAGTTCTTCTATTGTGTATGCTTTGAATATGAGAAAATTTGATTGTGATTGAAAGAAAGTCTTTTAACCAGTATATTGTTTTTAAGATGTTATGAAAACAATCAGAAACTTCAAATAAATCCCCTTCTTACAGCGCAATGCAGATAAATATCAGTCGGTGAAGCAGCAGTACATGCTCCGCTCTCATGAACTAGAATTGTGTCAGCAGAGAATCCAACAGAGCTCTCATTATCAGCAGCAGGAGGAGGTCAATGCACTTGAAGAAGTGATGAGTAAGTATTTGATAGACAGGAAGAATATTTTGTTGTGACCTATTCTTTTTGTTTGTTTGTTTTTTCTGCTTTCATGTTTATCAGTCATGTCTCATTCACATAAATTTCTAGTAAATGTCTCCTTTTTTTTAATCAGTTTACTTGTTACTTTTATCAGTCAGCCTGGAACTCAGAACAGTTTAATAAATTTTGCCAGAAATTGCATATTTCATAATCACATATCAGATACATAGATGATCAGTTGAGTGCAGGGTTATTGCAGGCAGCCCTCGCATGTAAAATGAAAATGAAGATGAATTACTCTAAACAAAACATTAAGCGACAAAATCATATCAAAACATTGAAATATGGATTGAGGCCCGAGGGTTTGGCTAGGTAGAACATGCCTTGCAGTAGAATTACTAATTTACACTTAAAACATTACATGTAGACGAAAGAGCCAGGAAAATGTGACTGTATGATTGCTGAAGGAGAAGAGAGCAGACAAGGGAAATTAGGTTATGTGGGTAATTCCATGGGTGCGGCCAGATAAAACTTGCCATACAGCACCAGATATGTATTAGTGGACACTGCAAACATCCCACTGATAAGGAAAAAGTTGCAGAAAAAAGAAAACCAGTTTTTGAGACCTTGCATATTGATGACAAACGGGGGATCCCACACATTAAGCAGAAAGCTTAAGGGAATAAGGGGTTAAGTTGGGAAGTCATCTAGGCTTAGTGCAGTGTCTTGTGCATTACTAGGATTATGCATTGGGAACAATTGGATTGCCACAATGATGGCATATAGATGTCACCATATTCAAGAGGATGATAATCTAAATGATTCTTACATGAACATCTTTGCTTGCCAGAGGAGTGCATGGCAACACTGGAAAGGTGCAGACAGGTGGACGTTGAGAGTGAAGGAAAAGTGAAAGAGATTGAGGACAAGATCAAGAATTCAAAGGCCCTGAAAGAAAAGGAGCTGAAATCAGCACATGTGGAACTTGAGAAATGCAAGAAAAAGGCAGAACAGACAAGGAGCAAGTGGAATCTTAAGAAGCAGGTGAGGAAAAGACTGTACTTCCAAATGGGTTTTTATTTTAGATTTATGTCCATTTTGGTGGAAAGAGAGAGAGGAAAAGAAAATGTTCTCTTTAAAAAACTACGGTGAAGAAGCATTTGTGTATAGATGAATATTTGGTTTATGATTTATGGTATTTCCTTGTTGAATAATTCATATGCATATATATTTTTTTTTATTAAGATTATTTTCTTACCAAGTTGGTATTGCAAACTTTTTTACACAAGGAGCTGGACTTTACCTCATTCCATTGTTTTTCTTCTTTCTTTCCATTTTCTTCTGTTCATCATAAATCAAGACACTGTTACAATTTAAATGCCTTTTCATTTAAATAGGAAGAAGAGAGCTTAAAGTTGGAAATCTGTGAGTTGGAGGTGGGCATTGACAACACCAAGAGCCAGATTGCCACATCTGTTGAAGTGCTGGAACAGTATAAAGTCCAGAGCAAGTCTCTGGAAGAGGAGGTAGCTGAGGGCAAGGTAAGTCTTAAGTTTGTAATTAGGGGGAGGGGTGAAGATATAAAAAAAAATAATACCTCTTGCAAAATTCCACCACATGAACATTTTGGTTTATATAAAGCAGTCGATAGCATGATCCAGCAATACCCTCTTTTCTTTTCTCGTAACAGAATGAAGTGAGCAAAGCCCAGGCAGCTGTTAAAGAGCAGAAGGAGATGCTGAGTGCACAGAATAAGGAGATCAATAGCATGGCCGCACGCAAGGAGCAGATAATCAAGTCTAGTGACGAGGCACAGCTGGACTTCAAGCAGCTGGAACATAAGCTATCAAAGCTCAAGTCTGAAGCAAAGGATTCTGAGAACAAGGTGGATGCTTAATCTTGTTTCGTGCAGAATAATGTTCAGATAGCAGTAATAATTAAAAGCTATCATATCAAAAAATACCATGATAATGATAAAAAGAATGTTATAATAATGCCAGTTTTTATTGTGGATGTCTTTGCAGTGATAATGCTGAAATTTGATGAATGGGATAAATCAAAATTGCTTATGCCATTATCTTGTAACATGTGTGCAATGCACACAAGTATAAACCTTTTTTTGTTTTTCCTCTCTATCCTTTCTTTTCTTCTTTTTTTTTTAGCATCCCTGAAACTCCAAACACATAAATACATCCTTAAACATATTTGCTTACATTACTTGAATATCTTGGAACATCATGGTCGTGTTCTTTTCTTTTCTTTCAGCAAAAACTTTGTACTTGTGTGTCAAAAGACATTTTAAAATCACCATGTTATATTACAACCACGAGTCAACAGCAAATATTGTTTCAGTGTTTAGGGTTTCAGAATGCAAGCAAAAGTCTTTGAGTGTATAATTGTTTGATATTATTTGTTTATTATGCAGAATCAGATGATAGTAGTATGTAGTTTGTTCTTTTTTAAGAAAATTTGTATTTTTATATAATTATAACACATGTATTCTAATTTATAGATCCAAGTCGACTCAGAGCCCTATTTTCTGCTCCATATGGAATAATAAAACTGTTTTTATTCAGGTTGCACACATGCTGTCTGAGCATGAATGGATTGCTGAGGACCGCAAGTTCTTTGGCCAGCCTAACACCGGTTACGACTTCACAGCAAACGACCCAGTTGAGGCTGGGAGGAAGATTGCTAAGCTAGAGGAGACGAAGGCCAAGCTCTCCAAGAATGTGAACATGAGAGCCATGAACATGTTGGGCAAAGCTGAGGAACAGGTTTGTGTTTATTGTGTGTGTGTGGGGGGGGGGGGTGCTTTAGTTGCAATGGTGTTATTTTGTAAGATATTTGATACAGCTTCTGGCAAATCCATGATGAATTTATTCGTTATCTGTTGGCTATTCCTTTTCGTTCAATTTTTCATATACTTCATTTATAGATTACCTTTCTCTTTTCTTTTATGATTCACTGTTATCACTTTATGGCACTTACCCTTTTTTGTGTCTTCCTTTACTTTCATTCATTTACTGAAGCTCCAATATGAGTAAACCTTTCTCCAATTTATGTAAATTGAGTTGAAATTACTTTCTCTTTAAACGTTTGCCGCAGTACAATGATTTGATGAGGAAGAAGAGGATTGTGGAAAATGACAAGGCCAAGATTGAGAAGGTCATTAAAGAACTGGATGAAAAGAAGAAGGAGGCTTTGAGACAGGCTTGGGAGCAGGTGAGGAATGACTGTAAATTAGATTGTTATTTTTAAAGTTTATGAAACAAAACAAGAAAAAAAAAAGTGGATTGTGGCCCATTAAGGCTAGGGTGATAATACACTCTGGTTTTGTATTTATTTCTGTTTACTTATTTTTTATAAGCCACTTTTTAAGAATCCCATTTACCCCATTTATGTGTGATTTATAACTTGTCACTTTCAGGTGAATCGTGACTTTGGCTCAATATTCTCCATGCTGCTCCCTGGCACACAAGCAAAACTTCAGCCACCCGATGGCATGGATGTATTGGATGGCTTAGAGGTGAGAAAATGATGGTATATATATATATATATATATATATATATATATATATATATATATATATATATATATATATATATATATATATATGTATATATATATATATATATATATATTTCTTCTTTCTTTTTTTCAATGTACTATTGGCCACTTTTGAAGATTTATATTTATTTTGCAGTTTTTACTCTCCCTTTCTTCCTTTCTTTCTGATATTGTTCTGTTTGATGTACATGACTGCATTATCTTTCAGGTAAAAGTGGCCTTTGGAGATGTGTGGAAGGAGAGCTTGGCAGAGCTCAGTGGAGGCCAGCGATCTCTGGTGGCTCTCTCGCTCATCCTGGCTCTGTTGCTCTTCAAGCCAGCTCCCATCTATATTTTGGATGAGGTCGATGCTGCTCTGGATCTCTCTCACACCCAGAACATTGGTAACATGCTGCGTACACACTTCAAGCATTCACAGGTTAGTTTGGCTTGAAAGGTTGGTGAGGAATAAGATCTTATCATATCGAGTAGTGTGGTTCCTTTTGTCTTCTTTTAAGTTGATTTAACTTTCCATCTGTAATTATCAGGTGCATAATAGATACAGTCATCCTTGATTATCACGTTGTTTTTATTAATAGGGATTTTTTATTTGTTTCAGTTCATTGTGGTGTCGTTGAAGGACGGTATGTTCAACAATGCAAATGTTCTCTTCAAGACTAAGTTCGTAGATGGCATGTCTACTGTCTCACGGCACACACAGCACGTACCAAGCGGCTCCAGTAAAAGAAAATGAGCGTTTTGAGAAAATTGTCGCATTTTTATCGTAGTCTGTTTGTTTCCTTGTTTTCTCTTCTCTGATCAGAAACGGTGAAGTAACTCTTCAATTTTGAATGAGAATTTGTTCATATACTGGGATATCTGTTTGTACTCTGATATAAGTATTTAAGACTTCACAATCATTTTTCCATAATGTACAAACGTATTGATAGGCATTATAGTCTTTTTTAACTTGTGAAAAATAATTTTGCAATCTTAATGGTATGTACTACGCAGTTTCTTGAAAAGCAGTGTCTGTTTCTTGTTCATTTTGCCAGAAGAAATTTATATTCTTAGATTATATGACTTATTATTTAATGGTCTATAGGTACTAGATTTATAGTACAAAGGCTGTAAGCTAATTGTATGAGAGACTAAATGACTGTATCTTGCGATATGTCAATGCCTTTGTGGTACAAACATATCAAGATGTGTGGCTTAGAATTGATAAGATTCTTCTAAAAGGTTGCTTGTCTTTTCTTTAATATGATAGCTATAATGTGCTTCGTACTTGAAGACAATAGGAACTAATGTAATCAGGAAGATCTTCCCAGTAAGGAACAATGTTGCTTTGACCCTTACTTGCAAGGACTCTAGTTTTAGGAAGTGAAAAGATTTCAGATAATAATTTTTGTACAAAAATTTATTAAAATTTATATATATCTTAGGATATTTGTTTCAATCTCCCAGGAATGTCCAATATCAAATTTAGTATATGTCTGACCAAGGCCAAGTATGGATCTGACTTGTGTCCAAGTGCCCAGCCATGCTTAGTGTTTCAACTGCAAAAAGCACCGTCGTACTAGACTGCATGTCTCTCACTTGAGTAACACCTCGCATAGTACTTCTCAAGGACACAAGGACACATTCTCTATTTTTGCCGTAGTTTGCGTTCATGGTGCATAATTTTTTTAAGAAAGAAAGAAAAACATTTTACTGATTCAAAATCATTATCACTAGTCTGACAGGCCATGTAAGTTTAAATCCTCAGTTTCAAATTAGCCATTTCTTGTTTATTTGTTTTGGGTAATAAAAAACAAACTTTGTTATAATGAACTCTAAAAGTTTTACATAAAATCTGTAATATATTTTTTGTTGACTAAAGATGCTTAAAGATATTGATCATTACTTTAAGTATATTACAGACAATATATTTTAATTGCACCCACAAAAGCCTGGAGATACATGAAGGAAACAATGCTCTTGGTCAGGCTATTTATGGCTTCCTTCAACCCCCAGATTTTGCACCAAAATGATGAGATTCAGCCTAGATAGCTGTGCTTACAGCCAGACCTGCATGTACGCAAGGCCAGTTGAACCGAACCTTTAGAGAACCTTTGTTTCTCAGACCTCAGCTCCCCTCCAGAAACCCTAGACCTCCAAAACTTCCTGAACATGACCCAAGAGAACACTCTTATCTACCCTCCACTATCTCTACATTCTCCATCTTCACCCTCCCTTCTCTCCCTATTATTCCTTCTGCTTCTTCCTGGATTCACAGGTAACTCCCTTTTGTCACAACAGTGTCCTTTCCCGGATCCTTCCTCTTGACGTTCTTCCTGATACTTCACCATCCCCTGGCCCCTTATCTTATTCCCAGGATTCTCTGCCTACTTCTCCGATATCCATTTATACCTTTATTACTTAATGATTACTCCAAAATGGTTCCTCTTTTAGTCCCGCACACTTTGTCGTCCTATCCTAGCTTTACTGCAGCCCATACCTACCTATTCTAATTGTGCTCCTTTCTCCTATCCCCCAACCTGTTAGAGATCCTCACGGAAACCCCCACTCTTTCCTTTGACAACTTGTTCTTCTTCAGACACAAAGATGCCTTCCATTTGAAATAACCATCCTTCACCCTCAACCCCCTTCCCCCTTTTACTAATTCCATCTTGCTCCATTTACTCCCCCTCTTTCCTCATTTCACTACCATACCATCCCTATAGTGCTGTATGGCATTTGACATTTAACACATTTTGTTATACTTGTTAATTCATTTTTACTGTTTTTGCCATAGTGTTATGTGATCCTTGATGTCTAAGGCATTAACCATTAGCCACTCCCCCCCCCCCCTCTCTCTCTCTCTCTCTCTCTCTCTCTCTCTCTCTCTCTCTCTCTCTCTCTCTCTCTCTCTCTCTCTCTCTCTCTCTCTCTCTCTCTCTCTCTCTCTCTCTCTCTCTCTCTCTCTCTCTCTCTCTCTCTCACTCTCTCACTCTCTCCCTTCCTCCCCCCTCATTATGCTTCACAGAGTGCTCCATTTGATTCATGTTGTGTAGGAATGTACAGTGAAAAAAAAGTTTTAAAATAGTTTATTATAATATCACATATTTACAACATACTGAACTAATCCTAATCCTCCATTCAAAATATGTGCCTCGAAACAACATTCATCTTTAAACATTTTAAAAACCCATAGGTTCAGTAAATGTCAGTTTCTTCACCATCACAAACAATAAAGCAGATACACTAAAATTTTCATTAGCTTTACGTATGATGCAGTTGAGCCACTGTGAATCTTTAATAGGCAAGATTTATACACCATCATACAGAGTTGCAAAATATTATTGTATCCCCACAATGCAGCTTGGAAATAGCCTTTTCACCTGTTCGATTGGAAAATTTTATGATTTTTTTCATATGTTATTAGCTTAAAAGTCTGATGATTAATGTTGGTCCTAGTATCAAGTACTATACTTTTCAATTTCAGAAAAAAATATAGATAGGAACCAGGACCTCAAATACCCAATGTATATGTCAATAAAATGTATATAGAACAAGACTAAAAGTAAAATCCCTTGCACAACATTCCTCGTCTTCTAGAAATTCACTCGCTACGTTTGACGCTGTACGACAACCAGTAAGACCAGTAGGTAATGTTGAAAATGATGAATATAACGATGAGGACCCGAGGAGATAGTCTTTCGAATCTGACTTTCCACTTGGTGTAGAGTTCGGGTCGCGGAGAATTTGCTTGGGAACCGGTGCCTCCTGTCTGTTCGGGATAGTGAGTAGGGTGAATGTATAATGGTATTATACTATTGCAACTACCCCAAATACTACTAGTAATCTTATTATTATCATGATTATCATTATCATTACTATTATCATTATCATTATCATCATAACTATTATTTTCATTACCAAGGGTGGGGAGCACATGCCCGCATCCCCCGCTCTCCCAAAATCTGCAACTGAACCAAACCAAAAAACACAAGTTTTCTCCCTCTCTCCTCTCTACCTTCTCCCTCTCCTCATACTTTACTCCAACTCCCCTCTCCTCATACTTT
>NC_091586.1:3006260-3008760 GCF_042767895.1 Penaeus vannamei
TATAATTCAAGTCCATTATTTTTTTCATTATTCCTTTATTCGTTTATTCTTCATTATCATTATTTATTTATTCATTTATTTATTTATTTATTTATCTGTTTATTTATTTATTTATTTATCTATTTATGTATTTATCTATTTATCTAATTTATTTGCCATTATTATTATCATTGTATTATTATATTATTATTATTATTATTATTATTATCATTATCATCATTATATTGTTATTATCATTATAATAATAATAATAATAATAATAATAATTATTATTATTATTATTATTATTATTATTATTATTATTATTATTATTATTATTATTACCATTATCATTATTATTATCTTTATTATCATTATTATTACCATTATCATTATTAGTATTATTACTATCATTTTTGTTATTATTTTTTTTTTGTTGTTGTTGTTGGGGGGTTGTCATTTGTCATGCTGTCATGTTTTGTGGCACTGCGATTGTCATACATTTTTGTATTGTATTTTTTCCTCTTTCAAATGTTATTTTGTAATGAATATAATATGACGAAGGATAAAAATCACATAAACATCAGGATAATTATTTAAGAAAACAGATTAACGAAAAAGAAATAAAAAGAAAGAAAGAAAAAAAAAAGCTTTCACGAACGGTAAAAAATAGTAATAAATCTTACAAAAACAAATGAATAAGTAGATAAAGAAAAGAAAGAAGAGATAGAAGAAAAATAATAAATAAAGATAAACTGACCAGATAAAGCGTAAGATGGACAAATAGGAAATGAAAATACCAGTGAATTATCATCTGCGAACCAAATTATCGAATATTAGTGAATAATAAAAAAAAATATGAATAATAAAATGATAATAAAATAATAAAATTATTATAATATGAATAATAAAAAAAACAAAATCAATTAACCCAATAATCCAAAATGAGACATACAGAACGAGAGAAGATAATGTTGCTATAGAGAATTCCATTATAAGAATGACATAGTTCTTAGGCCAGAAAATGAAGATAGCTTACGGTGATGGAGAGAAAGCCATTGTGGAAATTGCAAAGCTTTGAAGATTCATCATAAAAATATTTTGTCTATTACCTACAGAGGAGAATATGGATTATTGCATCTGCTTGGAATTTTATGTTCTTTGGTTTGTTTGTTCGTTCGTTGGTTAGCAGATTGGTAGATGGGATGGAAAAGAAATAGATGGGTTGACTGAGAAATATACAAACGGACATGGGAACGGAATGAAAGAATAGATAGATAGGGATTGATAGGGAGATAGACAGACAGAATAGAAGAGATAGGTTGAATAGATTTTTATGGTTCTTTAAAAAAAAAAAAAATGTTTCTTAGCCTAACTTTGATGATATTAAATTTAGTGGTGATCTAGGAATCTTTTAAAATTATTGCATCCGTTACCCCTATTTCCTTAGGGATAACTATTATTAATACTATTACCTATAATACCCGCGCCAAGGAGGTTATGTTTACGGACGTCGCCAGTGTACTTGAGAAAGAGGTGATCGTAAAGTAATTCTTTAAGTGTGAATATTGTTGTTGCATCGGTGACCCTACTGCCTTGGCGGAGGTATGCGCTCTCTAAGTGCTTCTAGGTTTGTGATAAGCTTGTGAGTTGTGTCGATACGTGAAAATAGAGGTAATGAAAAATAGCTAGCACGTCGATCAAATAAAGAGCTAGCAAATATCTCCCTGTGAGCTCGTAAATTGAGAAAATTTTAACAAATCGGCAATAAGTGAAGGCTATTTTCATAAAATGGTATAAACCAAATCTATCTTCTTTTTTGATGTTGCATAATCGAAACAAACAACGTAATCAACCAGCATGAAAAATAACTAAATCGTAAAAGAAAAGAAAAGAAAAAAAAGAAAAAAAACGGAACCAGAATTTACAGGGGGATACAAATCTAAACAAGATATTGTCAGCTACAATAAAGAAGTTTAATTCACGTCAAAGCCTACACATAAAAATATATAGAATGAAAAAGAACTTGAACAAGGAATCTTGCAACCATATTGAAGAAGTTAACCTTGCATAAAAAAACACGACAACTTTACTCATTTATTAATTTGTTTTTGTAAATCTTATTACTATTTTTTACCGTTCGTGAAAGCAAAAATATGTATATAAAGAGATGATGAAATCCTAAACAAACACAAAATAAACAAAGAGATGTAAACAAACGCCAAGAAAATACGAAGGGGGAAACGAACCTATATAAGTCGTCGGCAGCCACATCCGGGACGTCAGAGCGGGGTCGATGTTAACCCAAACAGAAGAGTTGGTGAAGGACTCCAATGGCGGTCGGAGGCGGCCGTCCGTCCAGTACATTCTTATATACCACTCGATCGTTATGTCCTGCAGAGAAATTTTGAAAGTATTTTTATTTTAGGGTATTAATTGTAGTTGGGATATTTAGAGAGATAGATGGAATAGAAAGAGAGGGGATAATTGTAGTTGAATATTTAGATAGATCGAATAGAAA
>NC_091586.1:3018760-3021260 GCF_042767895.1 Penaeus vannamei
CGCGGTGCTTTGGGCGCATTATGACCCCGTTATCTATTCCAATTCTTACGCCTTGAGTTCCTTGGATGGACTGTAGATAGGGTTGTCCAAGGTCACTATTACGTTGGGTAAGCTGCTTCTATTCTTCCTTTCGGACATGTTGCAATCAAAGCATGTCATAGAGCTGCACGTTCATTAGTCACACCTTTCTTACACACGCCTTTTGTTGAGAGGAACAGTACCCTTTCACAGTATTCTGAATAACCTCGTACCGTCAAGCCTGGACTCAGAATCATCGAAGAAAACCATTACAGAGAGAGAGAGAAAGAGAGAGAGAGAGATAGAGAGAGAGAGTGAGAGAGAGAAAAAATACATAGAGAGAGAGAGAAAGGGAGGGAGGGAGAGAGAGAGAGAGAGAGAGAGAGAGAGAGAGAAAGAAAGAGAAAGAGAAAGAGAGAGAGACAGACAGAGAGAGATAGAGAGAGAGAGAGAGAGACAGAGAGAGACAGAGAGAGACAGATAGATAGATAGATAGAGAGAGAGAGAGAGAAGGGGAGGAGAGAGGGAGTCAGAAAGACCGACAGAAAGAGAAAGAGAATTTGAAAGATTCACAATTTGTGTCGCTCCGCAGCCGTCCACTGAGTGCCATTTGGAAGTGGACAAATATTACGTCGTCATCTGCATTAAAAAAAATTCTATCAGACAAATACCTGCCCCATGCCCCCCCCCCCCCCCCAGAAAGTACCCCGTGACCTCTAAGCAATGTCGCACCAATATGAAAGAAAAAAAAAAAGAAAAAAAAGAAAGAAAGTAAAATCAAAAGTGAGATATATAGCCATACACCCTGCCATTCATAAAAGAGAGAAAGAAAAAGAAAGAAAGAAAATAGTGAGATATATAGCCATACACCCTGCCATTCATAAAAGAAAGAAAGAAAGAAAAAAAGTGAGATATATGGAGAACTTCACAAGGAGAGAGGGAGTAAGTGGCTTTAGAAATACAATCATGGATGTATTTGATATCCAGTGATGTGCGGCGTGGTGAGTGGTGTAGGAATAGTGATGATGATGATGATGATGATGATGATGGTGATGGTGGTGATGATGATGATGATTGTGATGATTGTGATGATGATGGTGATTGTGATGATGATGGTGATTGTGATGATGATGGTGATGATGATGATGATTGTGATGATGATGGTGATGATGATGATGATTGTGATGATGATTGTGATGATGATGATGGTGTAGGGATAGTGATGATGATGATTGTGGTGATGATGATGATGGTGATGATGATTGTGATGATGATGATGATGATGATTGTGATGATGATGATGATGATGATGGTGATGGTGATGGTGATGATGATGATGATGACGATGATGATGGTGATGATGATGATGATGGTGTAGGGATAGTGATGATGATGATTGTGGTGATGATGATGATGACTGTGATGATGATGATGATGGTGATGATGATGATGATGATGAAGATGATGATGATGGTGTAGGGATAGTGATGATGATGATGATGATTGTGATGATGATGATGATGATTGTGATGATGATGACTGACCACTAGTGGTGGTAATGATAGTGATACTGAGGCTATACCAATAGTGGTGAATTTTATTATACTGAAGCAAATATATTTCATAAACAAAATCATATTTTCTTAGGAATACTACTTGTGGAAGAAAGATTGAAAGTGTCATCACAGAAAAAAATATATATACACGCATATAAATGATAAGAAATAAATCTACTCTTCTGCTGAAAGGAAATATTCTTGAATAAATAATCGTGTTTGCCAGACACACGAATACGTGGAATAGGAAAAAAAAAAGAATGTATATAATCGTATAAAAATTATATAATACAATTATAGAATGTATATAATACAACATAATGTATTACACTGTACTGTTTTTGAATGTATTTTTTCTGCTCTTTTCTTCGTTTAGCGGAATACAACCAAAATGAATTGAATTTACGAGAAAACTGGACACGGAGCCAAAAGAAATAATAAACAAAAGAAAATAGCTATTTCGTATTAGATAATACTGGCATTCTTAGTAACGAGAACCTCCGACACGTTAAGTATTTCCAGTGTATAAATTTATTATGCAGACCAATCAATTAATGACAAAACACGCATTATAAACTACACACTGGTAGCTATAGTCACCGTCGTAAACAGACAGCTTGTCACTTACAACTTGTCATCGGAGTTATCATTGTTAATTTTACCAGCGGTCGTAGCACTGGTGACGGTTAAAGATTGTGTTCGAATCGGTTCTTTATTTAACGATGGTAAGAGACAGATAAATAAAAAGAATTGTTTGGATTGTTTCTCTGGTTTGAGGTAAACAATGATATATGAATATGTGTTTGTATTGGTCCAATTTATACGATAAATAGCCCGGGAAGACTATTAAGATCACACATGATGGATATGATTTTGGTGATTTAGCTGTGGCGATGGTTTTAAAAATCTTGATATGTCTAGTTACG
>NC_091586.1:3028760-3031260 GCF_042767895.1 Penaeus vannamei
CGAACCTTCACCTCCTTCGAAGAACGAGAGCGATCTCAGCCTCGGGTTCGAGCCGACCTTTCCCCTTCGCCAGCCCGAGCACGACTGAAAAATCCCTGCTTGTTGAACCTCTTCCCACCCGCGCTCCAGCTGTTCCAGTACCGGCGTTCAATATATCTAATGACCGTCAAAGAACGATCGACCAAGGAGTGAATATTCTGTGCAGATAAGAAAGCGTGTATCATTTATTTACGTCGTGTTTTCATTAATTTTCGAACGCGGGTAGGTCGTCTTAATTTGCCTTTGATATAATTACTTTTGAAGCATTAGGGAATTAGGAAAGAAAGTCTTCCTAATGATGACACACACACACACACACACACACACACACACACACACACACACACACACACACACACACACACACACACACACACACACACACACACACACACACACAGATAGATAGATAGATAAATGCATAAAAAAATTGAATTTCACTGCTACAATACAGGTCACTGACCACGGTTTCTGACAGACAGATGACCTCTGCGTGACTGATCTTACTATCAGAGGCTACTTTGGGTCTTAGAGTAACGCTTAACAAGTTTATTTAAATTATTCTATTTTATTTATTTTATTTAAAGGAGGTAGAATGGTAGAAAACCTTATTAGGAAACTTCTTGCAAAAGAGGAAACTGTAAAACGCTGCAAGAAATTAATGAAAGTTATTATCATTAACTTAATCATTATCATTATTACTATTGTTGTTGGTGATGTTTTGTTATCATTATCATTATTACTGCTGTTATCATTGTCGTTGATATCATTATCATTATCAATATCATTCATATCATTATTATTATCAAACTAAATTAGTTAAAAATGAATAGATAAGTAAATGATAGATGAAAGAATGAGAGATAAATAGATAGATAATTAATAAGTGAACTGATAAGTGAATAAACCAATTAATTAACTAATCAATAAAAATGAATAGGTAAATAAATAGACAAGTAAATAAAATGAATACTCCCCTTTACTAAGAAGATGGATCACCTGTCACAAGCCGAATGGGGGATACAGGTAAATCAATCAGCGATAAAAAAGATAAAGCCAAAAGCGAATAATGATGATAAATTGATAATAATAATAATAATAATGTGACATAATCAAATCAATAAATACGTGCGCTGAAAACGTTTTTATTTATTTATTTTTTTTTTTCTCGGTGGGACATCTTTCACAATTTCTCGAAAGATGGGATTGATACAGTAACGGGGGGGGGGGGGGGGGGGAGTCAATAGATGGTACATGTTCAGTAACGAAGGACACCCATGACACTGTCTTGATTGATGACTAGTAGATATGCGATAAAAAAGCAATTATACACAAACAAGCTTGACTCACCTTGCAGAAAATTCATTATGAGTCGGTATGTGTGTGTATACGTATGTCATATTTCGATTTTTTCATATACGAATAATCTAAATTTATTGTACTTAATTTTTGTAATGTTATTTTTTGGGGGTAGCGTAACCTAACGGTCATAAGGTGGGTTGTGGATGACTTCATTCGTCTGTTGAGCGTGCCAAATATTATAATGGACATTAACCATTAACATTGTATTTGATAATATAATATATATATATATATATATATATATATATATATATATATATATGTGTGTGTGTGTGTGTGTGTGTGTGTGTGTGTGTGTATGTGTGTGTGTGTGTGTGTGTGCGTGCGTGTGTGTGTGTGTGTGTGTGTGTGTGTGTGTGTGTGTGTGTGTGTGTGTGTGTGTGTGTGTGTGTGTGTGTGTGTGTGTGTGTGATTTTTCATATATAACAGGTAAAAATCAAAATATTACGAAATAATATAAGCAGAATTTCAATAAATTTCTTTATTCGAGATAAGAATTTGCCTCTGTTTTTATCAAATGTTTGATTTATGCATGGCAGTTGCAAGCAAGGCGAAATGTGCCTGAACAACAGATAATATTTATTTTTTTCTAAATACTGTCATAGTGATCTTAACTATTACCATTATGATGATAATGATGATGATGATGAACATGATAGTAATGGCGATAATATTGATAATGATAGTGACCAATAATGATAGTGATAACATCAACAAAGATAACAAGCGTATCAATTCACATTCTTCGCAGACTACAATCAGTATACTCAGAAACAGCGCAAGCAACAATTACTCTAACCTTGAACATCGACAGCAAAATGAGTGGGTATTGTGAAGAAAAAAATAACGTAATTTAATTCACTGACCCTGAAAATGGAAGAACTACCTCGTTGGGTCGTTCTCTGGGTATTCATTTAGGCTTCTCTTTTATACTCAGTCTCTCTTTGTGAGCGTTCCACAAGGCTGGCTGACTAACAACACGAGAGACAGAGAGCCTTCGTGTTTAGGCTTCTCTTTTATACTCAGTCTCTCTTTGTGAGACACAAGGCTGACTAACAACACGAGAGACAGAGAGCCTTCGTGTTTAGGCTTCTCATTT
>NC_091586.1:3036260-3038760 GCF_042767895.1 Penaeus vannamei
GATGCTGGCGCGCGGGGCACTGCGACCGCTCTCCCTCCGGCGCAGCGGCTTGTGCCAGGGGCGTCAGGGAGCTGTGCTAAGGGCGGTCACCTGCCGAGGCGTCTCTGCGGTGTCCTCGGCGCAGGACGCTGCTGTTCCCCCTGGCCTCCCGCGCCCTCCGGAGGAGATCCCTGGCCCGAGACGCTGGCCCTTGCTCGGCTCCCTCCCGGCGCTCACGGCTCGCAAAGGTCAGTTATTTGATTTTTGATTTGTTCTATTACCGCTTTTTATCGATTTACGGTCAATGAGGTATTCCAATTCACGTCCGGAATGATTCTGGAAACATTTGCTCGCCAGTAGGACCGTATCCTATGCTTGCAAAAACACTTTAAGAACCAAAAAATATCCTAACTCAAGACCGCAGGACGTCTCACGCTCGCAGCCTCCCGCAGACTGGGATCCCGCGCGAATCCACCTGGTGTGGGAGCAGCTGGCCAAGGAGTACGGGCCCATATTCCGCCTGGACGCCCCTGGCCAGGAGAGCCGCGTCTTCATCTCGGACTCGAGGGACATCGAGCACCTGATGAGGGAGACGGCCTACATGCCCACCAAACCCATGTTTGATTCCATCGCCACCGTCAGGAACCACAGCAGGAATATTGAGAGGGGGAAGACCGGCCTCCTGTCCGAGTGAGTAGGAAATGGGGAACGCGAGAGGCCGAGCGAGGGAGAGGGAGAGGGAGAGAATGAGAGAGAGAGAGAGAGAATGAGTGAGTGAGTGAAAGGCAGATATAGGTTGAATGACAGATGGATAGAAAGAAAGAGAGAAGAGAAAGAGAAGACGCGCGGGCGTGTGTGTGTGAGAGAGAGCGAGTGAAAGGGAGAGATGGATAGATAGACAGAGAAAGAGAGAAAATGCGTGAGAGAAACAGATGGACAGACATTAATGGAGAGATAGAGAGAGATTGCGTGTATGGGTGTGTAGGTATGTATGTAAATGCAGCGTTTAGATATGAAATATCGTCCATCTATCTCTCCAATGCCTTGCAATAGCCTTGCAACCTGATCTAAAACACACACATCTCAAGATTTGACTTCCCTCTGCTTAAGCGAATAACAAACAACAAAACGACGGAGCCAAGTCGTGATCACAAAGGCCAAAAATGTTGCTCAACAAGAACTAACGACGGCGTATTCACAGGCAGGGGGACGAATGGTGGCGTCTGCGGCGACTCACGCAGCCGCCGGCCATGAAGGTGAAGACCGTGGCGCATTACCTGCCGGACATCGACCTCGTGGCCCAAGAGTTCCTCGACAGGTGAGCAAAAACAAACAAACAAAAAAAAACATAAAAAAACAGGAAGGCAGATGAGTAATAAACAAGTAAACAGGTCATCAGTACTAATAAAAGGACAATGGTCATGTAAATACCCGAAAGTAGTTGTATTATGTTATTCTTTTGTTGTTAAGGATAATGATATGAAAATTAATGAGAAATTAATGATAATGGTGATGATAAGATTTATAATACTGATAAAAACGATAATGATATCAGGAATTGTAATAGTAGTGAAAGAACAACAGTGATAATAAAAATCATTGTTATTGCTCGTTCTTACACTTCCCCTCAGACTGCCCGAGGTTCTAGACGAGAACAACGAGATGCCACACGACTTCTTGCAAGAACTCTTCAAGTGGGCCCTTGAAAGTAAGTGAACATTAATTCATGAAAAATCAGGGTTCTATTTTCTTTATGTTATGAATTTATTTTGGAATACATCAGGGAGCAGCTCATGAAAAATCTACGTTCAGGTTAACGATAAAATATGTCAGAAAATGGAAATGTCTAAATGCTAAGAGAAAATATACATTCAACAAAATGGTAAATGCCTATTTTTATTAAGTCATGCACTTTTTGCTTTCATGCGCTTCCTCAAATTTACAAAAGACCAGCATGTTAATGAGACGATCACCCTTTGGGATGAATAGATTTGTAAAGAATAAATAGATAAATCAAAATAATGATAACTATATAGCTACTTCCTCCTAGCTTTAGGTTTGACCGCATTCAGCAGGCGCATCGGTTGCCTCAGTAACAGTCCTGAAGGATTGGAGGTCATACGGATCATCCACTCACTGATGAAGGGCATGCAGGCTTGCCAGGTCGAACCCGGGGCCTTGTGGAGGTGGATCCCAACGCCTGCCTACAGGAGGTTCAAGAGCGCCCATAGCGAGCTGGAAGAGTAAGGAAAGATGTTTGTCGAGGCGATTAAGACCAGTGGGAAATTATTTGTCGATGTTTATCCCTTGGCTCATTTCAGTACTGCATATTATATGAATGTTACAGAAACTTCTATGTAATTATTTGTCGATGTTTATCCCTTGGCTCATTTCAGTACTGCATATTATATGGATGTTACAGAAACTTCCATGTATGCACCTGTTTGTATGGGTACTTATATGTCTGACTTTAGTACTTTTTCTGTCAGGTACACTTTGGCTGCCATCTCAGACGCCCAGA
>NC_091586.1:3046260-3048760 GCF_042767895.1 Penaeus vannamei
AGTAAGTGATCAAAACTTCTCTGGTCCCAGATTTTCAAGTTCCTGGCTCCTTGTTAGCTTTGCTTTTTGGGGCTTAACAAAATCTCGATTTTGGCAAGATGCCAGAGAACCTTGATGTTTCCTACCCCAACAAAACAAGCTCCCTTACGAGACCTTTTTAACGAGTGGTCGATCATCTCTCTATTTCTTTCTATTCTTGAGGGATCCTGCTTCTAAAAATGGTCGTACCACTGTATTTGATTCTTGTTTTTATCTGCAACTCAGCTTGTACTAGGTTTATTCCAATGTAACTTGGTAACTGTATAGGTGTATCCAAGGACTTTCTTATCCTAGCTTTTCTAGTTCCTAGCCTATCGTAAACTATGCTTTTGAGGGTAAAAAAAAATACAAAAACCCGCATAAGACAAATGACTCAGATGGTCCCTGTACCGAGAGGACCCGCTTGACGATGCTTCCTTGACGATCCTCTTCAAAGAATACCTCATGAGTATTGTCATTTTCATTTATCAATACAAACACGTGGAACAAAATTCAACGGGAGTTTGTCTTAAAAAGCCTGATCACACTTTCTGTTATTTTGCAATTTTCTCTTAATTTCCAGATGATGTGTACGACTGCAGAATACTCGAGAAGGGTACAGTTTCTTGGTTCTGGCGATGTTTGTGGTTCCCCTGTGTTTACTTCTCCTATTCTGCAGTAATTTGGCTGTTTCTGTAGGGAAATGATGACAGATTTTACAATACGATACTTTCGACGCATTTTATTAAAGAAAATCCATGATATGTACATATGATAAATATTTTACATAGATTAATACAATAACCACACCATAGATAATACATTTGTACAAATGGCTATATACATTTTTTTCTGCATCACTATAATAACCCTTGTTTGTAGTTCTATAGAATTTATACCATAACTTATCCCATTAGAAGACATTTCGAAGACACATCCACACGAATACTCCCTGAACAGCCTCAGGACCAACGGAGAAGACCCATCCACGCAGCGTGAAGGAGCCCAGAGGAGCCAACTCCCTCCCTCATTCTCTACCTCTGCCCGTTCCCCGCGAAGGACGTCTAGGAGGAGGCGGCCCATTGCGTAGGATCTCCCTCCCGAATATGAGGGCCCCCGTGCGAGCGATGGTGGCGGGGCTGAAGCAGCAGAGCCAGTCGCGTCGATTCCAGCCCCGTCGGTAGCAGCACCCGCAGGAGTATCGGCAGGTAGGTGTTCGCGATGGTCCGCACGCTGTCGGTGGGGAGTGGTCGTTGTATTTGTTGTCAGTAATCGAGATGTTTGACTTTATTGTGGGAATTCAGTTTTTGTTGTGAATTCAGGTTTGTGGTTGTAGATTCTTTGGTGTGTGGTTATGTTGAATCTAATGGTTGATTGGTGGATTCTGAGAACGCAGACTAAAGTATTCATTAGTTTGTTTTCAGATGCGATGTTTTAAATTGTTTGTCTTTAACAAGATATGTATTGTGAGATCTCTAACGCCATTTTCTATTTGCTGAGAAAAACAAAAACACAACAGGATCCCTTAAGATAGATTCTTTTCTTTTCTTTTAGAAACAAAAAAAGTCTTAAGAATATAGAAAATGAATATTATCTTATGCTAATGAATGCGCAGGTTATGAGGATGTGTAAACAAAAGAAAAAACATTAATTTACTATGTAGACGTCACACTCAACCCCAGAGAACGCCACTGGATTCTTTCCGGGGTTGCCTCTAAGAGCAGGTGCCTTGATATCTTCTCAGGAGGGCCATCAGCTGATAGATCCTTTTACCTAACTGTTGTAGCAACAGTTCTTGTGGAATGGCTGTGAGCTGTAAGGAGAAACAGTAATTGGTAATTTTATTCTTATTATTATATGTATATATATATATATATATATATATATATATATATATATATATATATATATATATATATATACATATTTATATATATATACATATATAAATATATATATATATATATATATATATATATATATATATATGTATGTATATATATATGTATATATATATATACATATATATATATATATATATATATATATATATATATATATATATATATATATATATATATATATATATGTATGTATGTGTATATACATATATATATATATATATATATATATATATATATATATATATATATATATATATTTATATGTATATTTATATATATATATATATATATATATATATATATGTATATATCATATATATATATATATACATATATGTAAGTATACATATATATATATATATATATCATATATATATATATATATATATATATATATATATGTATATATATATATATATATATATATATATATATATATATATATATATATATGTATATACATATATATATATATATATATATATATATATATATATATATGTATACTTACATATATATATATACATATATATATATATATATATATATATATATATATATATATATAGTATACATAT
>NC_091586.1:3053760-3061861 GCF_042767895.1 Penaeus vannamei
ACGTGATTCTAGCCTTGGTCTCAGTAATAGTAATTGGTGTGTCTCTATTACTTTTTCTTATGCTAATGTATATATGTACGCACACACACACACACACACACACACACACACACACACACACACACACACACACACACACACACACACACACACACACACACACACACACACACACACACACACACACACATATATATATATATATATATATATATATATATATATATATATATATATATATATATATATATATATACATATATGACGTGTGTATCTTTGTGTCTACGTCTATGACTCATGAGTCTGTCTGTCTGTCTGTCTGTCTGTCTGTCTGTCTCTCTCTCTCTCTCTCTCTCTCTCTCTCTCTCTCTCTCTCCTTCACTCTCACTCTCTCTCTCTCTCCTTCACTCTCACTCTCTCTCTCTCTCCTTCACTCTCACTCTCTCTCTCTCTCCTTCACTCTCACTCTCTCTCTCTCTCCTTCACTCTCACTCTCTCTCTCTCTCTCTCTCTCTCTCTCTCTCTCTCTCTCTCTCTCTCTCTCTCTCACTCACTCACTTTTACTCACACTCTCACTTTCTCTCTCTTAGTCTCCCTCTCGTTTTAAGTGTATACGTGACTGTAGAGATAGGGAATGACTGTGTATCTGATCGATGTGACATTCCATCTGCAAATATGATAATGAAATCAGATGCATAATAAGGAAGAGGAAATTTTATTAATAAAGTTGCAGGAGGAGCCTTCTCGCATTGCAAACCTTCAGAATTCAAGGTGCTTCCATGACAATCCTTTTTCTTTCGTTCTTTTTTTTAACCACTTCATAGACCTACATTTTACCCCATTCAGTGTAGGCCTATCCTAAGTCGCGTATGGTAGTGAGAACATTAAGTAGACGAGGATCCAGGGTGACACCTTCCAACCTCTCGTCTAAGTGTTGGAAGTCCAGCTGTTCCACCAAATCTCGCGGTTCCACATACACGTCCGGTGCTGCCAACAGTTCTAAGGGAAATTAAAGGAAGAAATGTTCATATGAGGACAGTGGGATTAGAATAAACATTTAAACATTTTATGAATATATTTATTATAAATTTGTACTCGAATGGTGATAATGATAATAAACTAATATATAATAATAATAATAAAATATAAAATAATATATAAAATAATAAAATAAGGATAATAAATGATAATAAATAATGATGAAACGAATATTTGATTTGATTTTTGTTTGGATGTGAATAGTATATATTGGTTGTATGGTAGTAAAATGGTGTATGTTTGTTTGTTTGTGTGTGTGTGTGTTTGTGCGTGTGTGTGTGTTGGTATGTGTGTGTGTGTGTGTGTGTGTGTGTGTGTGTGTGTGTGTGTGTGTGTGTCTGTGTGTGTGTGTGTGTGTGTGTGTGTGTGTGTGTGTGTGTGTGTGTGTGTGTGTGTGTGTGTGTGTGCTCTGGTGCATGTGAGTATCTGTGCGTGCATGCGTGTGTGTGTGTGTTTGTATGCCTATAATATATGGTCCGAAGAACATCAGACCTCATCCACTTAAAGTGCCAATTTGAAATCAATAATTTCATCTTTGATTAAAATCTACGATAACATTGTATAATTCTACCCGATCTTCTTTAAAGATAACGTTTCCTCCTCGCGGATCTCGTTTGAAAAAAAAAAAAAAAAATGTGGAGCAGAGAAATATAGGGCTTGCGAAGTAACTTTCAAGGAATTCACGAACAGCAAACCATAAGCGGAGGTGTTCCGCCTCAACAGAAAACGGGACTCACCGTAGCAGAAGAGGCGCTCAGCAAAGGCGGCGATGAGCACGAAAAATTCCCTTTCGAGCGCCACCTCCGGCAGGGGCACGAGCTCCTTCAGGCGATCCAGCTGCGCCTCCTTCAGCTGGGCACCGAGGGCGTCACCAAGGGCGGGTCCGAAGTCCTCCACCAGGACACGCACTTCGCGGATGCTCTGGGATGGAGGCGGGGCAGGCGAAGGGGGTTAGGGGGCGGGGAAGCACGTGTGGTGAGATTGCTCGGGTTTTATTTCTCTCTCTCTCTCTCTCTCTCTCTCTCTCTCTCTCTCTCTCTCGCTCTCTCTCTCTCTCTCTTCACCTGCTCTCTCTCAATTTTTCTCACTCTCACTCTTTCTCCTCCTTCCTTCCTTCCTCTGTTCCACCCTCTCTCTCCCTCTCTCTGTATCTTTCACCCTCTCCCTCTCTTTATTCTTCTCCTTCCCCTCCCTCCCTCTCCCTATCCCTTTCTACCTCTCCCTCCTCTCCCTCACCTTATTTCTCTCTCTCCTTCCTGCCTCTCTTCCTCCCTCCCCCCCTTTCCCGCTTCATTCTTTCTTCCATCTCCATTTCCATTTCCTTCTCTCTCTCCCTCACCCAAACCCTCCCTTTCCATCTGCCTCTACCCTCTTCCTTCGCCCTCTCCCTCCCCTCTCCTTTACTCTCCCTACCTCCTCCCCCCTTTTCATCTCCCTCCCTCCCTCCTCCTCCCCCTCTCTCCCTCTCCCTCTCCCTCTCCCTCCCCTTCTCCCTCCCTCTCTCTCTCCCTCTCCCTCTCCCTCTCCCTCTCCCTCTCCCTCTCTTTGCACCTTACCTCAAGATCCCTGTTCCTCCCCCCCTCTCTCTCTCTCTCTCTCTCTCTCTCTCTCTCTCTCTCTCTCTCTCTCCCTCTCTTTGCACCTTACCTCAAGATCCCTGTTCCTCGTAAACACTAAGGAATAGAGTTGTCTTCGAGATGTTATCAACTGCATGTATTTTCTCAGGTAATCCAAGGAAGTCAAACCTGGTATGCAAATATTAGCTCGAAATTAATACATAGCAAAGGTGAATGAATCAGATGTATTGGATAATTGATAAAAAAAAAAGGATGAGAATCGTTGGTGAAGAAAAAATTAATTGAATATGAGAGATGATTATAGGTTAAGCATAAATAACTATATGCATGATGTATGAATGGTTAAAAAAAAGTTTATATTCTTAGGTATGCATGCATGATGTTAAACCTTTGTTATATATATATATGCTACAGTAATACCCTTATTTTTTCGAAATTTAGGTCACAAATAAATTAACTCTTTAAACACATCTATTATTGAAAATGGCGTTAGAGATAATTTATACAAAAAAATGTGATGAATATCAACATCTAGCAAGTTTGTGTATAGCTGTGTGTATGTATCATTTTTATACAGAAAATATGTGTATACTTAGGTAATATGTGAAATGTTAACCGTAAGACAGTGGAAGACCACAATAGTATATAGCATTATAAAACGTAATCATATTATGTGGAGAAATACATCTATCTTATCACTCCAATTGTCTATTCTTCTAACTTCTAACCGATTTATTTCTGTCTCCGTCTATCTATCTAGCTATGTGTCTGTCTATCTATCTAGCTATATGTCTGCCTATCTATCGATCTATTCATCTATGTCTATATCTATCTATTCATCTTTCTGTAGACTCTATTTATGTAACTATCTATATATCTATCTGTCTGTCTGTCTGTTTATCTATCTATCTCTATCTATCTATATATCTGTCCATCTAAGTGTGTTTGTATATACGTATACAAGTATATATGTATGTATCTGTGTATGTCTCTCTCTCTCTCTCTCTCTCTCTCTCTCTCTCTCTCTCTCTCTCTCTAACTCTCTCTCTCTCTCTCTCTCTCTCTCTTCTCTCTCTCTCATTCTCTCTCTCTCCCTCCCTTTCTCTCTCTCTTTATATATATATATGAATGTGTGTGTGTGTGTATGTGTGTGTGTGTGTGTGTGTGTATACCTGTGGGTGTGTATATAAATATATTTATTCATTTATTTATTTATTTGCATTTATATATCACACAATCTATCTATCCATCTATAAGTAAATTCCTATAAAACCTGCACAGTTGAACACAAGAACAACTTTCCCAACACGACCCTCCCGGATACCGACCAACGAGCCTGTTCATCTGCACGGGGAGGGTGAACACGGCCGCCCTGTGGGAAGGGCTCCGGGGCAGACTCAGCCAGAAGACCTCCGCCTCCGTCAGGTTGGTGGCAGGACCTCCCCCGAGCGCCTCCTGCAGCTTGGCCAGTTCGGAGCCGTCTTCAGGAGGGTGGCTGTCTCCGAGGAATTGCTGTTGGGGAGAGAGAGAGAGAGAGAGAGAGAGAGAGAGAGAGAGAGAGAGAGAGAGGAGGCGGGGAGTGATGTTGGGGATGTGGGTTGGGGGGAGGGAGGGAGAGACGGAGGGAGGGAGGGGAGAGGGAGGGGAGGAGAGGGAGAGGGAGGGAGTGGAGAGGGAGGGAGGAGAGTGAGGGGGAGAGAGAGGGAGAGGGAGGGAGGGAGGGAGGGGGAGGGAGGAGGGAGGGAGGGAGGGAGGAGGGAGGAGGAGGAGGGAGGGAGGGAGGGAGGTAGGGAGGGAGGGGAGGGAGGGAGGAAGGAGAGAGAGAGAAGGAGAGAGAGAGAGGAAGAAAGAGAAAGAGACAAAGAGAGAGAGACAGACAGACAGACAGAGACAGAGAGAGAGATTTTTTTTGGCTATTTATTTTTTGTTTTTTTAAGATATTTCCACTGCTTGTTATCGATTAATGAGCTCAATAACAAAAACAGAAAGTTCTTTTGCATTTTTTCCTTTGAACAGCCATTATCATCACGGACACACCACAAGCACCATCGTAAAAAAAAAAAAAAAAAAAAAAAAAATCCTTTCGTATAACATCAATTCTATTGTATTTAAAATCGACCTATCATATATTTCGTAAATCTAGTCCTTCTTTCCTCTCAACACCATCCATCTCCTCCTTCTCCTCCTCCTCCTTCATCATCTTAGAAAAACAAATTAAAATCGATCTATCATATACTTTATATATATCTAATCCTTCTTTCCTCTGAACACCATCCATCTCCTCCTCCTTCTCCCCCCCTCCTTCATCACCTTCTTAAAAAAAACACCATAGAAAAAAAAAAAAAATCGACCCCCCCCTCGACCCCCACCCCCCTTCGAGGCTCACCTTCGGGTCGTACGAGAGAGGGTCGTGGAGCCTCCGATGCGCCGAGGACGACTTGGACGAGCGGGCGGACGTCGGCTTCGAGGAGTGGGCGCTGCCGGACCGACGCCCAGACCCGGCCCGGCTGTCGTTCACCGTCGAGACCTGTGGGGGGGAGGGGAGAGGAGGAAGGGGGAGGAGGGTGGGGGGGAGGGGGGAAGGGGTGGGGAGAGAATTGTGGGAGGAGGGGGGTATGGGGGGTAGGAGGGAGAGGGGAAGGGGAAGGGGGCAGGAGGGGGAGGGGGAGAGGGGGTTAGGTGGGGGAGGGTAGGAGGAGAGGGTAGGGGGTAAGGAGGGAGAGGGGAGGGGGAGGAAGGGGGAGGGGAGAGGGTAAGGGGGGGATTGGAAAGAGGGGGAAGGGGGAAGGGGGAGGAGGAGAGGGTAGTGGGGTAAGAAGGGAGGGGAGTGGGGTAAGTAAGGCTTTTGTAGGGGAGGGGGTAGGTTGGAAGAGGAGAGGTGGAAAGGGTGGGGTAAGGAGGGAGAGGGATTGGGGTAAGAAGGAAGTGGAGGGGAGAGGGTAAGGGGTAAGATGGGAGGAAGGGAGGAGGGTAGGTTGGAGGGGTCAGGGGTGTAGGAGAAGGGGAGTAGGGTAAGGGGAGAGTGGGTGGTGGAGGAAGAAAGGGAAGTAGAGAGAGGTTAAGGGAAGTGGGAAGAGAGGGGGAGGAGGATAGGTAGGGAAGGGGTTAAAAAGGAGTAGGAGAAAGTAGGAAGGTGGTGGAGGAGAGTAAATGGGTAAAGGAGAGGGGGAGAGTAGGGGTAAGTAGGGGAGAGGAAGGGAAGGGAGATAAAGAAAGTAGATGAGAGGGTTGAGGAGAGAAGGACAGGGAGGAGGAGGGGATAAGAAGGGGATGGAAAGAGAGAGGTAAGAGAGTAGAAGAAAGAAAGAGAAGGGAAGGGGAGAGCTGCATGCTCGTGTTAAAGATAGAGAGTAAGAGGCCCCGAAGAAGAGAGGGGCGACGAAGAGAAAGGGATAAAAAGGTAGAGAAGGAGAGGGGAGAGGAGGAAGTAAGGGAATAGAGGACGAATAAAGACACAGGAGAGGACGGGAAGAGGGAGAAAGAGGTGGAGGAGATAAAGGACGACGTTATAGGGGAAGAGTAAAGGAGAAGAGGAGAATGGGAAAGGGAGAGAATGGGAAAGGGAGAAAATGGGAAAGGGGGAGAATGGGAAAGGGGAGAGAATAGGAAAGGGGGGAGAATGGGAAAGGGAGAGAATGGGAAAGGTGGAGAGGGAGCAGGTAAAGAAGGAGATGATAGAGGAAGAATAAGAGGCAAGCGTGGGTAGGGGGGGGGGGCGAGGGTGGAGTAGGGGTTGAAAGGAAGAAGAATATGTTAATAAAGGGAGGAAGAAGTAGACAGGATAAGAATGGATAAGGAGGAGGAAATGGAGTGGAGATAAAGGGGTGAAAAGTAGAATAAACAGGTGGAGGGAAAAAGGGGAGATGGACGAAGGATGAAAAAATAGTTGAAAGATGAATAGCGAATTGAGTGGAAGGGGAATGAGGAGCAGAGAAAGCAAATTTAAAAGTGGAAATGAGAAATAGTGGAGGAAGGAAAGGGTTGGGAGGGGGGTAGGGGACGGGGAAACGGGGAGGGGAGAATCGCAGATTAGAAATGATAGCGATGATAACATTAATGATGACTTATACAGTGCCGATATCAACGGTAAGGAGAATAATAATGATGATAATTGACGAGATCAGCCGTAAGGAGGATAATAATGATGATAATGATAATCATTCGAAAAATAATGTTAGAAATGAATGATGATGATGATGATAATGACACATCAGTGGTATTTATCATTATAGCTATTATGAACTAACAACAATAATGATGATAACAATGAGAATGGTTATAGTTATCAAAGTGACTGTGTGTATGTGTGCCTGTATGTGTGTATGTATTACGGGCAGGTCAGTAAGTGTGTGCTTGTATATGTACATGCATGTGTGTTTGTGTGTATGTGTATGTACATGCATGTATGTCTGTGTGTATATATATGTACTTGCATGCGTGTCTGTGTGTATACATATGTCCTTGCATGTGTATCTGTGTGTATGTATATGTACATACATGTGTGTATATGTATGTGCGTATGTGTGTCTGTGTATGTGCGTATGTGTGTCTGTGTATGTGCGTATGTGTGTCTGTGTATGTGCGTATGTGTGTCTGTGTATGTGCGTGTGTGTTTCTGTGTAGGTGCGTATGTATGTCTGTGTATGAGCGTCTGTGTGTCTGTGTCTGTGTGTCTGTGTATGTGCGTATGTGCGTATGTGTGCGTGTGCCTCTCCTTACCCCAGTCTGGCCGGGATCGTCCAGCCCGCCCTCCTCGCCCTTCTTCTTGCCCCCTCGTCGTGGGCGTCGCTTCGCCGGCTTCTTCTCGCCCCCAAGACCCGAGTCCTCGCTGTCCTGCAGTGGGGGGGGGGGGAGGGAAGAGGTGAAGAGGTCTTAGAATATTTGCCGAATTCAGGTCTTGGTAAATGAAGGAGATTTGAGTAGTTTTGCGTACGTCTGAAGTGTCGGGGAGATTGGATTCGGAAGATGAATGCTTGGTTAGGTAAATTCATTTCATAATGTTTTTTTTCTGTGTGATTCTTACGTGTGTATATTCAATAACACAATGTGATAAAATTTGAGGAAAAATAGATTACATGGAATAGAGAAGAAAAAAAAGTTTCCATCACCATTCGGATAACTGACTATACTAACCGCCAGTCAATCTACTTATAAACATAATACAACATATTTCACTTTGGTAATCGTTAGTTCTATATACTTATAGCGAGACAGAAGCTATTTTTTTCTAATTTTACCGTTAACTAGTCTACCCACAATTACATACAAAGCAATAGTTTTATCTTAGATATCGCCAGTTCGTTTATATGCAAACGCACATAAAGCAATATTTATTTCATCCATGTTAACTTCAATTCAAAGTATAGGTACCCATAAAAAAACATTTTCCTTCAGAAAAAGCCAATTCATATACTTAAAAATACCTGCATATAGCAGTGTGTCAGTTTTAATCTACTTTTAAAATATTCACATAGAGTAACGTTTTT
>NC_091586.1:3062361-3072361 GCF_042767895.1 Penaeus vannamei
TTTAAACATGGATCAAATGAACCACAAAGGCACTTACTATCTACTTTGGCTTTTTGAATCCACAAACATTTTTTTGTTAAATAGTTTTAATTATTTTTTTATAATCAGCTTGATTACATATAGTTTTTAGATATTTCATTGGATATCATAAGGATAATGTCTGGTGATGGGAAGATTTATTTTCCTGTCTACTAACACAAGGGAAATTATGGAAACATTAAATAGCATTGAGACAATAATGTCACTCTTATTTTCAGGTTTGTGTTTTCTATATATCTATTCTATCTTCTACATTATTAAACAGAATAAAAACCATCTCATCATGTAAAGGTTGGAAACAAACCCAGGTGGCAGTAGGAATGGTTTTAATAAGGCACCCTTTGAGGAATCACACATGCGGGGTTTTAATGCATAATGGACATCAAAACTTGCCCAATAATACAGTGTTATCCCCTTTCCATTGGAAAACAACTGGTTAGCTTAATTTAGCACACAACAAATGTAGCACACAATCTTGTAATTGGTTTACACATCATACACATTCACTCTGCTATTCTAAATATTAATCACAACTGGTGTATACAATATGTTAATATGTCCATTGGTATATTTCCTTAATGTACGTCAGTAATAAAATTCCACAGGAAAAAAACAGTCATCAAATAACATCTTTTAAATATCAATAATAGATCTGATCTTAAAACAAACGACATTAAATTAAATGGCATATGATTCAACACATGAGCAACCTTATGATGAAATCTGTACTTTTATCTCAATTTGTCTGTCATGTGAAGTACAGAATATTTGCATCATACTTACAGTGAGGAATGTTGTTATTCCAAAATATACTAAATAGAATTTTTCTCATAAATAAAGTCATTCACCATAGAATTAAAGAGGACTGGGAAATGGTTGTGCAAGTTAATTACAAGATAATTCTTTGGTGATTCAGAAAAGCAACCAGTAGTTGTATTGGTATATACACACACAAGGTTAACATGGATTTCCATTTTAGAGGAAAACAAGTCTTCAAAAAAGGACAGATATTCAGATGGTGCTATACATGCTATGCTCCATCACACTGGTAGCTGTACTTGACTGTATCTACTTTTCTTTTTGTCTCACTTTTGGTGACATGAGATTTCAGCAGCTTCAAATGATGCAGAGACAACAACTTCTCCCCTAAGCATGAAAATCAGTAGCAGCAAGCACCTGGCCTTGGACGGGAGAGTCTTTCCAAATAAAATCAATTCCCACCATTCTTCGTTTAACATTACGTCACATATATTACATTTACCCATCATCATAAGCTTTTATTAGGATCAAATCTCATTGGTACAATGCCTAATACATTGCATCTTCTATTTTATCCATGACAATTCTTGTTTAGTATCAATATATACAGTAATTATATATATATATATATCTTACCTGATATCACATGCACTGATTTACTCTATCAAAAATAAGTTCCTTTTCTGTATTATAATAATCCAATAAAGTTCTTGTTTTATGTACAGAAACTATATCTGTCCTTGATTGGTTGTTGATATGAAATATAGGAAACATAACTCAATTCTTCATAATTGCTGAATTTGTTACAGTTGTAAAAAAGAAAGAAAGAAAAAAAAAAAACAGAACACACATAAGGAAATGACTGCCACCCATAAATATTATATTTTCGTAAATATTTGAAGTTAACTTTAGTTCTTCACAGTTTCCAAAATAAACATTATCAAAGGAAAAGTTCTGCAAACTGCTGATGTCATTATTCACCAAATATGACAAGAAATTAAAAGAAAGAACATCTAAGAATTGCTCAATCTGCATCACAAAATATTACCCCCACCTTTGTCAGTTTTTGTAGTATGCATTTTATTCATATCCAGTGGTTTCTACTAACAATAGTAATATGAATTTGCATTGCATAATTGGTCACTGGTCTGATAGTGAACTGCTCTTCTAACCCTGCAACATTAATACTGGACTGAATTCTGTGATGATTAACAAAGAGAGAGCCATTTATGTCTTCATGAATGTGTGTGTGTGTGTGTGTGTGGGGGGGGGGGGGGGAGTGCGTGCATAAGTGTATGTGTTTGTGTTCATATTTCCCAATACTTTTTAAGATCTTCATACAAAATTATTTCTTTTTTTACAGTAAGCCATTACACTTTAATCTATCTTTTGTACAGAGGAGTAAGTGTTTGTCTTTATATCATATGATACAGAGCTGTGTGAATTTGTAAAAAGCAATACATTCTACTCATTTACACTGAAAGGAAAGGAAACAGTGAAGCAGCCGTATCAAAATCTACTGAAAAGTTATTACCCTAAATGCTGATATGTGAAATGGCAACAGTGTTTTCATGAATAAAAGATATGTGTCAGCTTTTATAAATAACCATATTATAACAATGATACTCAAATGATATTTTGTACAATGATGTAATTAACACTAAATTTCAATGTGTAAAAAAAAAGGTTTAAAGGAATGTTAAGTGGAATGCTATAGGAGCCAAATATCGAGTTATAACATAAACACCTTAACTCTACCAAGTACATCACAAATTACACATGGGGCAAATTAGGGGACACAGCTCTTAGTGGGAATAGTTCTTTATCGATAACATTCAGACTTTTTTTTCTTTGCCTTATTACAATAGCTCTGATATTTCTTCTATGCAATTTACAAGTATAATTGATTAAACCATAACTGTCAGAATTCTAATGAAGTTACAAAAAGCAAAAATCATATCAACCATCTTGAGAAATACATAGCAACTTTTCTGTGAGCAACCACTTTGAAACATAACTGTTAACATTAATCAATTTTGTACATTCTTTTCTCTCTACACATCTAGATAAATCTAGATAAAATATCCATTTCAAATTCTTGTTACAGGGATCTCATAAAAAGCCAAAACTACTACTGAGTAAATATGCTAGAAAAACAATAAGAAACACAAAATACACTCTATAACTTTTATGAATCTTAAAGCTGTCCCCACGGTGTGTATATCTTCAAAAGTTCAGCATTCCTGACTTTTTTTTCAAGTATTGGCAGTTAAGCTAAAATGGAAACAGAAAAACTGATGATGAATTTTAACCCATAAAGAGGATATGTTTTGCTTATTGCACACACTGATGATACAAAAGTGAAGTGGGACAGAGAAATCACAGAAAACAATAACAATTACATATAAGATTTAACTGTCTAATAAGACAACATTGCAGATCAGGAAGACATTATAGAATCATAATGAAAATCAGTGCTGGTGAATATACATAAAAAGTGAAACTTGAAAAGAAAGAAAAGGGGGAAGGAGGAAATTTGAAAATTTTACTACTTTTCTGCTAATGGACATAGATTTGACTGCATACATGGACAAATCTCTCTAGAATTATCTGTCTTGTTACTGTTTCCTTCCTGGCAAATGCCTGGATCAGGATTTGGAAATTTACATCACAACATAATTGACAACCACCTTCCTGATCTGTCTCTTGTCTTTCTCTTTCTCCCACATTGTGGGAATAGAGTCAAGAATTAGTGTTTCTTCCCAAAACACTACTTTTGGGAACTTTTAAACCCATTTATCATATTCCCAAAACATTTCTTTTACCCTAAAAATCAAAGAGTAGATCCCAAGCACCAATATGGAGAAGGTACTCAAACTACAGTAACCAGTACTGAAGTCAAGAAAAAACAAAATTAACATGAGGTAATACACTATTCTGGATAAGATAATCTGAAATATCTTAGACTGGTAAACACACAGAGTCACTCTTCACACACTATATAATATTACAGATTGGTCCTACGTTTTGCTATTTCAGAACATAATTTGCAATTGTGAATCATTTTCAATCATCAAATTTCATACTGGATATCCAGTATTCTGAATCCTGCCACTAATAAGAAGTATGTCACCAACTTCTAATCACAAACTGCAAGTCTTATTTCTGGCACAGTTAACAGAGGCACACTTGTTCATGTCCACCTACCACTTCACTGGTACATTGGCTCAACAGTCTCAAAACAGCTTCACACTTCTCCATACGCTGTATCACTGATACTAAATCAAGCTGCAACATTTTTTTAACATACCCACTAAAATTTATCATATCAATATCTCACAAACCAAAACCAATAATGCAACTTCTCATGGATTTTAACTTTAAATAGTTTTCAGTATCTATTTCTGGCCACTTCTGAGCTGACACTCAGATTTCCTTTTACAAGTTACCTCTTGATTCCTATTGTTGCATCACACAAAGTTAAACCTCTTGCAACATTTGATGGTCTTCATGAATACACTAATCACAAGAAAGTTTTTCTGATTAAAGCAGTACAAAACATGTAGCATTGTGTTATGAACTGCCTTTGCTTTCAAATGAACATCAGAAGTGCAATTAGTAGAAAAATAATCTCACCAGAAACATGGGCTGCTATCAGAAAAAAATCCCTGTTTCTTGCAACACGAAATTACCATTTTTTTATTTTTTATTTTTTATTTTTTTAAATTCTTATTTTGAGTCTTAGTGACCAGCTGTAGAATAAAAAGCTAAAGGAAGATCCTCAAGGTCACAACCTTTACGAGCTAGAGCAACAGTGTGGCAGAAGACATGCGCAGCGATCACTGATTCTGAAACCTTAGTTCACGGTGAACTTTCCTATAGCCTTCGTGCAGATGGGGAACCAAGTGGTCTGCATATCTTTGCGGGTGATTTAACCACCATAAAAATTTCTTAGCGAAATCAAGAGAGTACGACAAAGATGACCAATTGCAGAGAAAGAATTTGAAGTTTGGCTCATCCAAAAAATTTTACCTAAATTCACTGTTAAATAATTCAACTTGAAACTCTTTCCCATTCTTCAGCATACTACTGAAAATCAATACACAGGCACTTGAAAAAATATATAAACAAAACAAATATTTATTTAATATTTGATCTGTTTTCATAGTTTTTTGCTTGGATCATAATTTTCAAACTTCCACTTTTGTCTTGATTCTTCTAAATTGCAGTCTTCCATTACGAGTTTCTTCCGGTCTTGAGAAATAGCAAGACACTTCTTGCTGCTGCCATGCATGATGCGACTTGACTGAAAGAAATAGTTCTCTATTAAAAGAAAATACAAGTAATATACATATAAATGCAAAATCAAGTGGACAGGAACAAATAGTACTTGTTTATCAGAAGCTTTAACATTTAAGGCACAAAAAAATGAAGAAACATAGAATCAGCTGTATTCCTGAAGTGATTAGGCAATGCTTTCCAATAAATAATCCCTAAAAAGAAACACTTTTTAATGTTTACTAAAGAAAACACTATGTACTGTCTTATATTTCTAACATAATCATTACATACATATTTGTATCTACTCGTGCTCTCTCATTCCAACAGGAAAAAAATACATATTTAGGTATACCAAAACCCAATTTACGGTGTAACCTCAGAACTTCTGAGTTCTCTCCTACTCTCCCTCCCTTCCATATTACCTTACAAGAACATCCAACAAGTATAACAGACTCTCAAATACTTCTGTGTTTAACTCCAATGACTGGTTTAACTTTGAGGTTCCTATTTTCCTCTCTCCCTTTTCCCATATAAGAACATTATATAATAAATACACAGGACTCACACATACCTCTGGGTTGTACTCCCAGTATTGGTTTCCCTTTGATCCATGGCATGGATATAGGATCACATCAGCACCAGCGTAATCCATGCATGCTTCATCACGCCTGATCTCTCCTTCCTTGCTCAACATCCAATACTAATCATGAAAAAGAATATAAAAGTCAGAAAAGGTCAAAGAATCATCGCTAAGGAATTTTAATGGTAATAATGTTCAAATCTTTAAGTGTCTATATAATATAAAAACTATATATTCATTAAAGACAGGGATATATGCATTAGATGTCCTATTTGAAATGTAAATCTATATTCTGTCTTGAATGTATTAGTTATGCACAATAACAAAAACGGAAAAAGATTCTGAAAAGCAGATTTCATTAAAGGACACAATTGTAGGTGATTTCAATTCAAAATACTGTAAGAGTTCACTAAAGGAAAACTTTAAATTCATGCAGCAACCAAGTATTAACCCACCTATGACCGTAGAAATCTTTTATTCATATATAGAACAAATAATAGCAAATACTCTATAGTCTAAGCTAAAAAAAAAAAAATTCACCCTTTTATTCACATAAGACTGTATAAATAATTCTGTTTTTCTATGATTAACAAAGTACATTACATCGCAGAGCAAAAAGAATGGTGGACTGTTACAAGTTGATACTAATTGAAATATTCTTCAATCTGTAATTACTTATGCAATAATGATCTCTATATTTCATTCTTTTTGCCAGCTGGACTACTTTAACAACTTCTAATTTAAAAACGATCTGCTATCAATGGCTTCCTTTTTAGGTAATTGTTTAATTTGAAAAACAGACTTGCTAAAACTGATTGAAATGGTATCAGAAAATCAGAAAACTCATTAAAAGTAAACGACATCAGAAAAACTATCAGTATTATGTGAAAACTATCAATCTTTTTGAGAAACGTTAAAGTTTATCCTCTCTCTTTCTGCTCACTTTAAATATTCACAAAACAAAACAAGACCTATGTACTGACCCTGGGATGTTTTTAAATTAACTAGATATCAATTCAACATATTCAACCAAAGCATGAAAGCATTAAAGTATAGTCCTTGCAATGATAATTACACAATAAAATACTAGAAGAAGTATGGGTCCTTGACATGTTCATGAGGAACAATATACCTAAATACAATTAAGATACAACAGTGCTAAAATAAAGATAAAAATGCCAACAAATCACACAAGCTGCATATCTTTAGCTCCTGCAGCAAAGGCAGCTAAACTGAAGCCAAAACAAGGGAGACGTACTTACCTTCAAAAAGCCTATGAAAAAACAAAAGTAAAAATTCTCAGGCACCCAGAAGAAGACTTACCTGATTTCCGCCCTGACCGTGGCACGGCCAGAGACCGACCGGTTTGTGGTTATCGTCAGGCTTGGCAGCGGAGTCCACACACTGTCCGGTGCCCATGTTGTGGATCTGTTGCACATAGACAACACTAACTACTACTGCCACGAACACCATGCTAGAGGCAGGGCTCAGGAGAAGGGCAGACAATGGGATGTGAGACGAAGGAGACAGGGGAATGTGGACCCATGATCTAATGACTATCTGCTCGTATGTTTAGGCCAGAGACAGACTATGCAGTTAGTTGTGTTAGCAGCTGGTTTTTGCTGTGGGGTTGTGCAAACACTCACTGAACGAAGCAGCAGGCAAAGCAAGACATGAAATCATTTTTTTCCCTACAGGGGAGGGGTTAAGGGGACAAAAAGTATATATATTGCAAATAAGTATAATTTGCAATGGTGAGACAATAGTGATAAGAAATATACAGAGAAAGCACAAATTAACCTTGAAACATGGGAGAGATCAATGGGTATGAGTAATGTAATAGAGTAATATGTATAGTTAAGAAAAGATTGAAAATCAATGATCTCTTGTGAAAGTATACTGCTGTAACTTCAAAAAAAAAAAGATAATAATAATAACAATAAACATTGAAATAAGCACTTCTTAAAATAGTTGAATCAATTCCAAATACCTAAGATTTTTTCAATTAAATATCCTTAAATGTTTTTTTTGTTTGAAATACTGATGGAACAGATAATCAACCAGTGATACAGAAATAGAAAATAAACACATGAGCTATAGACTGGGGCACACATTCCCATCCTTACAAAGTGTACTTTCAAATTTACATATACACTGGGGGAATACTTATACATGAAAAGCAATAAAAAAAGGAAAAAAAAAGAAAGAAAAAACATTATCATGCCATGCTAGACCTTAACCAAAGGAATGGAAAAGGAACAAAACTCCAGGAGAAATTAAGAGTCTTGACATTCAACAGCAAGCAAAGTCCACACTAATTGCCAGCAAGCTTTAAAGCACATGCAAACCTTCCACTGTTGTCTGCCATCATCTCCTCTGGCTGATCCTTCTGATGCTGCCTAACCTAGACCTTGTACAGTAAACAGATGGGATACTAGAACAACTAGTGGCTTGCCCTACTAGATTACCTGATTACCCCCTTGCTTATGACAAGGGTAGAGGCCCACAGCTTTGTGTAAATTAGCCCTGCGTGCAGGGGAGTCGAGGCAAGTAGACCCGCCAGCACCCAAGTTGCGAACCTGTTAGCAAGGACATGGCCAAGGGGCAATATTGAAGCCCAATCAGTTCGTTAAACCCTTAATGACGTCTGTGTCTGAGGCTTGCGTTAATGGGTTTGGGCATCTTTGTGTGGAAGATATTGATATCAACGGATATCAATAGTCTCCACAAAGTATCCAGACATCATGAAATTAGATTTGAATATCTTGATTTTTTTTCTTTCTCTCTTTTTTTTGTATGGGGCAAACTCTAGTTCTAAATTCATGTTCGTCAAAACTATCAAGTCTACTGTCCATCAGATTTCCTCTTTATCCTCTCTTTCAAATTTTCAGTTTAGATGCTTTTCTCAAATATGTTTTTTAACTGTAAAAAGACTTTTTATCACCAAATAATAATTTGCAACAGCCTCATCTAGCTCAGTTGCTAATTGGGTTTTAATATCTTTATATCAATTTTGACTGGGGAAGATCTCCTACATCATATGATATACATACAGGTATTTTGTATAATGCCATTTCCTGACTATTGTGAGATTTTAATCAAATGTAAACCTTATATAACTGTATATTAATTATAAGTAACCCACGTAAGTCAACATTCTCATTTAGATACACCTAGGAACATAATACAGAACACACACCTATACACATACACAGGCATTCTTACAAAAATTTATTTCAATTGTCTGTTGACATTCACTGACAAGTAATGTAAGATCGTTTGAAAATCCATAGCAAATATATTCCATTGTGAAGGATTTTATCATGCTAATCAGTAATTCAAATAATCCTATTTAATGAGTCAATCCATCTCTATATATTACAATGCTGTATTTCCAACACTTTCAGCATCACACATCTAAAAATATAGAACATAAATAAATGGATTCACACAAACACATTTATACATACCCTTTCCCTTTCTGTCTAAATCAGATTAATCAACATCAAATACCAAGCAATTTCCATTTACAGATGTTTAACATTAAAACTCTTTATACATTTGTAAGACCTGACATCATAAACACTTGTATTTCTAAATCCTATTAAAAATCTTTACAGGTGAATTGTTAATCAGTGCATTTTAATTATCAATTTTTACACTTTTCATAAAATCAGCTAGCAGTAAGATGCAAATTATTCTGACTGCAGTCTTGGAAAAAAGTCACAGAGTCCTGTTACCCTTAATGGGACACGGACTCTATTCAGGGAAAGAAGGAACTGCATTTTTCACATCTGTCATAGTGGGTAATCTTCTCTGTTGAATTCTTCACTGATGTAGTAAAAGAAAGGTAATTGTTCTCCAGACTTTATGAAGAGTTAGCAACATGTGAGAAAAGGTCTATTGTCGAGTATGAGAGGAAAGCATTGTGCGCTAAAAACCCCACAAGTGTTAAAAGCCAGTTTGTCAGCCCATCACCACACCAAACGTCTGCAGTCACATGCAACACTTGTGGAACTGGTTATGAGGTTGATACACCATTTGGTCAAAAACTTGGTTTATTTCACACTGTAGTTCACATATAAATCACTCTTATAGGGGCGAAAAGAATATATGGACAAGTGAAAGAAAATTACAGAAATAAGAGCAAACTCCACAAATAAATTCACTAAAAAGAAAAAAAGTGAGAAAAGATAGATTACTTTCCAAAGGCAAAAGCAAGTGAAAATTATGTGATCATCTTGCATAAATAAAAAGTCTGTGATAAAAAAGTGTATAAAAAAGTAAATTTCACTTAAAACCAAGCAAGTCTTGAGGGCCACATACTAACAAATTCTCAAA
>NC_091586.1:3077361-3082361 GCF_042767895.1 Penaeus vannamei
GGGTTGGGGAGGAGGACTTCGAGAGATAGTGTGTGTGCGTGTGGAATGCAAGCGGACAGGCACACGCACCAACATGAATACACGCCAAGCACACACAGACGCACACACACCATCATGAACGCACACCAGGCACACACAGATACTCTCACTCATTCATCCATTAATCCATTTACGTTTTAATTTTAACACAAATGTACTTCTTTAGCCGAAATAATCTGAATATGGAATTAAAATGTGCAGAAAATTCATTATTAAGTGATCGTTACTTCTGAAAAAAAATCTAAATATTTTCTTTTTCAAATCCTACATTTTATGCGTTTAGATTTTTTGGCTAAAAGCTGAATTTTACCAAGAAATAAAAAATAAATGTAAATTCAGAATTTACCAGAAAGAGAGTATAGTAGAGCATAAGTCGGAAGATTATCTAAAAATTATTTGTACGAAAGAAAAAAAAGACACACTGCTAGGCAATATAAAGAAAAATAAGGAAAATATAAATAAAACAACAATGAATATAAACATGAACCGATACTCAAATAAAAACTAAAAATGAAAAATTTCCGTTAACAAATACACAAAAATCAGTGAAAAATCATGAACATGAAACCAATCCAAAGCAACAAGAAAGAAAGAAACGAGACCCTCCTGCGAAGCCCCGACCTTGAAGGAGAGCTCGAGGTTCTCGCCGCCCCAGATGTCGAAGCCGGAGTCGTAGGTCCCGAGGCGCTCGAAGAAGGCCTTGTCGATGGCGAAGAGACCGCCCGCCATGGTGGGCGACTGCACGGGCTCGGCGGGGTGCTGGTGGCGGGCGCGCTCCCGTTGCGGGATGGCGTGCCAGTTGAACTGCGCAAAAGGGCGGAGGATTAGTCACGGCCGAGTGTGGTTTTTGGGGAGGTAAAAAAAAGTGGAATCCCTGGCGAAATAACTTCGTGATGAAGGGGTACTTTTCAAGTCAATGGATGCTACTTTACTCTACTTGCACTTGTAATCTAATCTCAATTTTCTCTTGTTCTGTTTACTTTAAATAGCTGCAACTATCATGGCTAATGGCAGAACTATGCAATATCTCTTACTCTTCGGGACAAAAGTATATACAAAGCATCTGCAATATATATCATGACCTGCAAATATAGCACAATACTAACTGCACATAAACTCATGGGCAAATGCTACGATAATGTGCGAATCATACAAAATTACTGCAAAAAATACAAAGTGCTACATTTCAGAAGCGAGAGATGGCTGTGAATGGGAAAAGCTCATGCAGTTATGATCAGAGGTGTGTGAGGAAAGAGGCATGCAAATCCCGACCATAAATCTATGAGGCACAAATCATGGGGCATCACAACACAACAAGAAACAATAAAAAAAATAACACACCATAACTTTTTACTCAAAATCGCTTGAACGGAAGCTGTACAAATAAACGGAACAAATTGGTTTACTTTCTTGCATTACATCCAAACAACAAAACAAGTCGATTACAAACAAAAATGGAAACAATTAAAAAAGGCTAATAGTGGTCAGTCACTCAGATTATACTGATTTGAATATAAATGCGCGCATTTTTGTGCTTGTGTGTGTGTGTGTCAGATGAGTGTAAGTGGGAAGAGATCATGAGAGAGAGAGAGAGAGAGAGAGAGAGAGAGAGAGAGAGAGAGAGAGAGAGAGAGAGAGAGAGAGAGAGAGAGAGAGAGAGAGAGAGAGAGAGAGAGAGAGAGAGAGTGTGTGTGTGTGTGTGTGTGTGTGTGTGTGTGTGTGTGTGTGTGTGCACGCGCGGAAATCAGCAAATCCGAGCCCGGGCGCACAGCGACGCAGCACCTAGCGTGCCCGTCGACCGAAGTGGCAGCAAGTCTCACGTCGATCTAAAGAAACACGACAACCAAATAAAACAATAAAATATATATAACTAAAAAAATATCATATATATATAAAAAAAACTACCTATGGTTTACTTCATGCGGACTTCCAGTCAGATACTAATGAGGAATTGGACATAAAACCACAAATTGACTGGTAACTAGGCACGGGTGCGTCTTAGCTAGCATCGCCGCGTGACCTCGAGGCCGTTCGAGCCGGCCCTCCGAGGCACCGGCTGGCTCATGCGGAGAAGGGGGGGCCACCTGCCGTCCGGCTACCTGCAGATTCCAATCAAAGCCTCCCACCGCCACGAACGACGAATACGTGTACTCCAGCGTGTCGTCGCTGATCACGTCTATTACGGGCGTGACCGCGGACGTCCAATTGCGCCCAATGCGGTCTAAGAGCGGCTCCAGCCAACCTACGGCGAGAAGGGCCAGGTGGAGGAGGGTGGTCACGCCCGAGGGGGGAGGGGTGGGGGGTAGTTAGCTGGGGATTCTTTTTTTTTGGGGGGTGGGGGGTTACATGGCGGGAGGGGGAGGGCGGAGGTATTATCACAGGACCGAAGGAAGTTTTCTTTTTCGGGGGGTTTCGGGGGGAGGAGTATCTCCCGGAAGGATAAAGAAAACTTCCTTTTTACCGAGGTGTGCGGGGTGGGGGTGGGGGTGAGGCAAGCGTCGAGGGAAGGATATTCTCGAAGGAGAAGAAAGAAACTTCCTTTTGACGAAGGAAGGATCTTGTCACTTAAGGACACAGAAAGCTTTCTCTTCAAGGAGCGTCGATGGCTGACCCGAAGGGCTATTCGAAAAGACAAAAAAAGCCATCTTTTCTGAAGGCGCCGCAGAAGGATGTTCTCACAATCTCGCAGGACGCACGAGAAAGCTTTCTACAGTATTTTGGAGACGCTGGGTGAGGAGATATTCCCAGGCCCGCCGGAAGCATCAAAGATAAATTGCAATGACCATCATTACAACATCTTAAATATCACGGACGCTGTCAGCTTCGCCCAGGCTTGGTCATAAATCAAGGGGGTGGGGATGGGGGTGTGGGGGTGGGGGAGGGGATTGAGGGTTGGAGAGGGGAGTCGTAAAACCTAGAGGATGATGGAATACACTTGACTGGGACACTAAATACGAAGGGAACTTGAGAATGGCAATTGCACAACAGACTAAACCAATCCCTGGTGTAATTCGGGAAGGAAGACTCGCAGAGGTTACCTGTTTATTCGCTGAAATCCATCCGTGCTCGAAATGGTTTCTGTATCTAAAAAGTCACAAAGAGACTGCCGTTTTTTTTTTTTTTTTTTTTTTTTTGTATAATACAGCTATCCTTTCTCGTACAAAAGGACAAATATACAGCACGTACACAAAAGCACCTTTTAGGTCCAAACAGTGACACTTCAAAACAAACTCGACACAGTGAGCGGTTCGTACAAGGCACATTTCTGCGCAACTTGGCATGAACAATGTGCAAACTTAAAAAAAAAAGAACATATCACTCACATCTATTGGAACACAGAATTAAATACACACACAAATTCTGGGCGGTCTTCAAATCCTTCAAAATTCTCAGAGCCCAACGTGTACACCGAAAGGAATAAACGCTACAAGTTGCAATGTTAATTCCTACTCCAGTTTTCCCTACAAATCTACAAAGTCAAGATATACAACATACGTCACTCCCCATGCCGTTTATGGTAACATTTTAGGTGTGGCAAGCATTTTATATTTTAAAGCATCTACAAGAAAGTATTCATGATGTCAAGCGTGATATATAGGCTTGATGATTTAGCATGTTTTCAGCCCATATACACGTCTCATGAACTAGAACCATCAACGCTTGAACAGTGTGTGTGTCAGTGTATCTCAGAACCAGAATGAACGTCGGCGATATCGTACAATGAGCCCCCAGTTGAATCCTCCGACCTGGACGTCCCGCGCCTTCGACAGCCTCGCCTGGAAGCTGTCGTCGCTTATGACGTCGATGACCGGGCACACGACATTGGCGGGGTCGCGCGCGATGCGGTCCAGGAGGGGCTCCAGCCAACCTGCGACAAGGACTCTTCAACACGGGGGCTCACTGGGGCTTACCTGGGCCGCAGCGCCGCAAGGGTAACCGGGTTAGTCACAAGTACCCACACACTCTAGGGGGGTGATATATACGCGCATACATGTACCTGGGTACGTATATGCAGTATACACACATGTATGGAGGAAGTAATAATGTATCAGATAATAATGACAAAATTGTAACAATAATCTTGTCAACGTTTGTAAAAATAAAACTTGCATAACGGGAGCCCTTTCAAAGTTAATCGTAAGACAGTCACACTTTCAGTCCCGATCTGATAGTTAATTGGTACTGAGAAATCCACAGCAATCGTCTGTAACTTACTTAGCTGTCTTCTGGGCTGGATCTTTTTTATGAAAACGATTCAGAAGCAGTCGAACAGGACCACCTCTTCAGTGATTTTAATAATTGTTTCTCATTTAACACAATAATCTGGCAAGATAATCATTGTTAATGATAGCAGTTAATAATCATTTGGTCATTTGCTACCACTAGCTACACATCCGACAACACAATCTTGCCCCCCCGAAGATACAAAGCTAAACAGGTACTTCACCGGTTATCCCGGGAGCACGAGGTAAAATCAGCGACCAGGACCCGCCTCGCGGAGGACCCTGGCCGTGGAGCAGATCAGGGCTCGTGAGAAGGTCCACACGTCATCGACCTTCCGAGGGGTGTTTAGGAGAGGGATTCCCCGGAAAGTTCCTCAAAGCCAAACGATCCGAAGCGCCAACACCAGCGTGATCATCCAAAGGGGCAGAGACGTCCCACACGGAGGACTACGCGACGCCACAGAACACGACCCACTCAAGCGGCCACACAGACGTACCTGCAGTCCCCAGTCAAATCCGCCAACGGCCTGGGCGTTTTTCTCATAGACGAACTGGAATGTGCTATCGCTTATAATGTTTATGTCGGGCGTTACGACATTGGAAGGGTCTCTGGCTATCCTGTCGAGCAGGGGCTCCAGCCATCCTAAGGGGCAAAGCAGACACAGATTTTAAACAGAGCTTGGCGGCTTCGCGTCTTGATCTTCGTACTCACAGGCGCCTGGGAACCTGAGTCTCTCA
>NC_091586.1:3087361-3090380 GCF_042767895.1 Penaeus vannamei
AAGGGGTTCCAACCAGCCTGAGGTACAGAAGTGTCCAATGAGAAACACTGCCTATAACAAGGAGAGGTGTATCCTAAACTGACGACTTCAGGGGAGGTACAGAAGCAGATTACAGTATAAAGACTCGGTCAAATACAGCCGGTAAAAATGTACAAATCAGCTTAAAAAAGACCCTTGTTTATCCAAAACTTCTTGCACCATCACCAGATAAATCTCCCAGAGTCATGTCAGTCTCACGCTGTCATACCTTCAGGTTCCAATCAAACCCACCAACTGGGGGTACCCCCTGCCTCATGGCCAACACATACTCAAAGGAGTCGTCCTTGATAGCGTCAATAGAGGGGCATACTGCTGATTGGCGGTTGCGTGCAATGCGGTCCAGCAGAGGCTCCAGCCAACCTAAGACAACCATCGTTGAGTCATTATCTTCATGGCAAAGGAATTCTACACAGAAAACCCACAATGGCACAATGTTGTACTTACAAATGTTAAGCAGTGATTCGCCAGACAGATCAGGACGATTTTGTATGGCTGAAAAATCTGCTTCTAGTGCATACTGTATCCTACGTATATCAGTAAACTACTTCTCTCAAACGTAATTAATAACTATTTGCATTTGTTTTTATTTTTATAATAACTAAGGATAATCCAGAAGAACATCATACTGAAATCAAGCTGTTTCAGAACAGCAAGAAATACAGTCCACTAATAAGGAACTGCTTACGGGTCAAGTCTTGGTCTTGTCTACTGCCCAGCTTGTCCTGGCTAGTTTTGCCAGAATGTCATCATGTAGAAAAGAAATGAAAAAAAAAAACACATAAAGAAGCTTCCAAGTTGAAATTACACTAACAAAGATATACCAAGCTCCCCTTGTTCCTTCACCATCATTTGTCACCAAGCTTGAGCCCTTCTCCAGGCCCAACTTACGATCATATTCCACCTGAATCCCCCAACCGAAATCTTGGATGGGTCCTCATGGTAATGGAATTCCAGAGTGTCGTCCCTTAAGCTGTTGATCACCGGACACACAACGTTTGTGGGGTCTCGGGCGATGCGGTCGAGCAGGGGCTCCAGCCAACCTGGTCAAGCAACCTGCAACTTGAGTGCCTGGTTTGGTTCCCTGGCTAGGTGCTCCAGAACCTGGGGAGGGAAGGGAGGGGCAGGCAGGGCGCACGGGACAACAGGACTGGATGCTGCTTGGTTGGCAGGACACACGCAGGGGTTCAGGACTCTTGGAGGTCTTGAAGTGGACTTGGACACGGGACTTGAGAGGACTTGGATTGGCAGGACACATGTAGGGGTTCGGGACTCTTGGAGGTCTTGAAGTGGACTTGGACATGGACTTGACAGGACTTGGATATCCAAACAGGATGCTGCTGGATCCTGGATAGGACAAGGGACCGGAAAAAGACTATCCTGGATAGGAAGAGCCATTGGAGAGGATGCCACAGGATAAAACGAGACACTGGGCAGGAAATCGCTGGATCTTCGATAAGACGAGGCACCAGAGGGTAGAGTGCTGGGTCCTGGGTAGGATGAGGTACCGTTTATAATCCTGCTGGATCCTGGACAGGTTTTGGGGAAAGGTCAAAGCTGGTGACAATTGTGGATAAGGTCAACACACAAGGGAAACGGGAAGCTTCTGGTACATTGGTTTGGGAATAATAAAGGAAATGTATATTGCTGATGAATGGTGATTACTCTGTGACGAAATTCTTTAAATCCAAAATTTGATGTTGATTTTGTAAATTTTCCATCCATTCTAACACAAGCGTACTCTTCTGTACCTTAGTTTTGAAAATGTAAAAATATCTGTAATTTAAAAATAAGGGAATGCCTCAAATAAATAAAAATCTTATATAAATAAGTAGACACTATGTATATGTATATGTGCGTGTGTGTTATACATAAATATTTCTTGCTGAAAAAAAAGAATATTAGCAGTATAAAAACAAAAAAATACCAACTTAAAAGTAATCACTGATTTTAAAAAATGAAAATCCACCAAAAAACTGAAAAAAACTAAAAATAAGAAAATTAAATAGATACTACTGCTAAACACAAACACAAAGCATCGACCCCATTCGCGAGCTTGGCCAACGACGGCACGGTTACCTCAAGCTGTGATGCTCTATGACCTCGAAGGAGAAAAGGACCCTTAGAAACCCTTGAGAGAGCCGCTGTTAGTATCAAGTCTGAGAAGCCATCATGCAATTAGACTGTACAGTTGGAGAGCAGAGGAGTTATTGAGATGCACAGGCAAATCTCCATTGCGTTTCTCTCATTCTGATCTCGAGGGCGACTTCGCGCTGTTCCCCCACAGCCGAGTTGGGTGTGTGTGTCCCCGTAGCCCTGTGGAGCGTCAAGTCACGTAAGAGGAAAGCCGAAAGAGGGGGGACTACCACTCCCTCTGCCTGTCACGGGCGTACGACTATGTGAGTGTGGGCGTGCACATGAAGGGCCTGGGAGCCACACCTGTAGGTTCCAGTCGAAGCCGCCTACATTCACCCCGGAGGAGTCGCGGTAGTGGTACTCGAAGTCGTCGTCGGAGATGACGTCAATGACAGGACACACGACGATGTGGGGGTCGAGGGCGATGCGTCTCAGCAGTGGCTCCAGCCAACCTAAGGTGGCAGGGCAGGTCAGTGTCGTCGTCCCGATCACGCTGCCTCACAGGCGGTGGCACACACAAGCACACACAGTATACAAGGGAAATGACATATCCACGCACGCACGCATACACATGGCTTTCAAAACGTGAGTACAGTTTCATGTTTCACTTACGGCTCAAAATCAATTCAAACGTCATTCATCTGCACATCACGCGCTGTACATCACTACACCAACTGCATTTTATTTTTTTTACCGATTGATACACGGATACGAAAAACGTTCACAAAAAAAGATAAAAAAAAAACAGTGCCACCCACACGACAAACACGTCTCAGCGGATGTTGTCGTCACGATAAGCGTCGCTTGCACGTGCGTCTTTGCCTCGCCGAGGGAGTCGTCGTGGAAT
>NC_091586.1:3090880-3098380 GCF_042767895.1 Penaeus vannamei
CACACCACACGCACACGCACACACACACACACATGTACATATTACATCGCTTGTGACCTGTGCGTATTCTTTTTCCACTTTTATTTGCATCTAATCTAATTTAAACTGCAAATGCTCCGCAAAATAAAATTGCAATGAATCATAAAGTCCAATAAAAGTGTATAGAACCTGACGCTAAAAAATAAGGGGAAAAAAACATACAGACAACTAACAAAAGATTCAATCGGTCAATTTTTGCAACGAAATAACACGGAATGACCGATGGAATGTTGTGGAATGCAACAGAGAACGTAAATAATTAATCCGGACTATCTATATACTCCCTTATGCTGTGAGGAATCGCGTGAAATATATATCAATCGATGTAAATTCTTGAGGGACTGTGGAACGAAGGAAGCGAGAAGGAAAACGAGAAGAAACGTGAGAGAGCAGACAGGGAGGGAGGAGGAAGAGAAGAAAGAGGAGGAAGATGAAGAAGAAGAAAGAAGAAGAAGGGGAGGGAAAGAGGGAGGGGGAAGAGGAAGGGAGGGAGATGGAGAGGAGGAAGAGGAGGAGGGGAGGTTGAAGGGGAGAAGGAGGGGGAGGAGATGGAGAATGGGAAGAAAAAGAGGAAAAAGAAAAGAACTAGAAGGAAAAGGCAGATGATAAGGAGAAAACAAGAAAACAAAATGATAATGACACCGACAAAGATGATGATTTTGAAAAAAAAAAATGAATACAACTAAAAAAAAAGGATAAAATTCCCAAAGAGGAATCCTCCTTCGCCGCTGCTTTGTTCTCCCTCCTGTTCATCCGCCTTGGAGTGTTCTTGTTCTTGTTCTTGTTCTCCCTGTTCTTAGCTTCGCGTATCACAGACATCTCTACCGATGCAAAGCCATTCATTTCTCTTGCCTACTTATCTGCTTTGCTTTTGTTTTCGACTTGTTTATTCCTTTTCTTCCGTTATCGCTCGTCTCATTTATCCTCCGTCCCTTTATCTGTACGTTTATTGGATGATTTCTCTTCTCCCATATTTCCTTGCAATCTCTTACAGATACGTTTATATACAAACTTTCTTTCTTGTGTGATTCATACGAAAAGCTACTGGTGCATTTTCTCGATCTTTCTTTCGTCATAAAACCGCATCAGAAAATGGATATTTCCATAAGCAAATAAATGAAAGAGAGAGAGGGAAGGAGGGAAGGAGGGAGGGAGGGAGGGAGGGAGGGAGGGAAGGAGGGAGGGAAGGAGGGAGGGAAGGAGGGAGTGAGGGGGGGAAGGAGTGAGGGAGGGAGGGAGTGAGGGAGGGAGGGAGAGAGAGAGAGAGAGAGAGAGAGAGAGAGAGAGAGAGAGAGAGAGAGAGAGAGAGAGAGAGAGAGAGAGAGAGAGAGAGAGAGAGAGAGAGGGAAAGAGAGAGAAAGGTGAGAAGAAAGTGAGAGAAAGTGAGAGAAAGAGGAGAAAGAGAGAGAGAAAAAGAGAAAGAGAGTAAGAAAGAGAAAAAGAGAAAAAGAGAAAGAAAGAGAAAAAGAGAAAGAGAAAAGGAGAAAAAGAGAAAGAAAGAGAAAAAGAGAAAGAGAAAAAGAGAAAAAGAGAAAGAAAGAGAAAAAGAGAAAGAAAGAGAAAAAACGAAAGAAAGAGAAAAAGAGAAAAAGAGCAAGAGAGAGCAGCAGCGGCAACATTCACGCCCCATATTCACATTTCCATTCCTTAAAAGACCGCGCCGACATACGCTCATTTCGCTAAAATGTCGCCGTCGCTGCTTCCTCTTTGAGAGAAATTGATTTTGGCGCCCACGTGATGCTGCCATCTTGCGGGCTTCTCCGAGATGACGACGCCGCTGTTTCAACATTATGCTTCAACATTTTGCTTTTTTCTTTCGACAAATTAATTTCAAGATGCATGTGGATGTGCTGCGTTGGGTGGAGAGCGCGTCGACGCCTAGTTCTTGAAAATACATTGTAAAGGATTTTTTTCTTTTTTTTTTTTAGTCGCTTGGGCATCTTGATGAAAGCTTACTGAAACAGTTCGGTTTCTCAAAAAAAAAACTCGGCCATAAAACAATAACATTTACTTCGCTGCATTTCGGTGAAGCAATAACAAAGCCTCTAAATTCGCAAGCAGACACGAATTGACAGGCGAACCTCTCTCTGTCCGCCACAAAAAGGAAAAAGAAAAACGAACGGTAACAGATGTGTGAGCGACCCCGAACTTCGCCCTTCCTGGCGGCCGGAGCACGCCCTCCGACCCAAGAAGGGGACCTCGAGCGGCAGACGCCCAGCCCGGCCCCTCCTCCCTCAGGCCCGGGGGCAGGAGGCGTCGGCGGCGACAACCGAGATACAAAGATCCACGAAAAACATAAGGGATTTCGTCCGGGACTCCGAGGGGCGCGGGCAGCGGGGCCGGGCGCCTGGGACTCGGCCTCCCCGGCGGCGGACCCTCATGAGCCCGCGATAACTTAGCTTTATTGGCCCTTTCCTTCCCTGATAAGAAAACAACGCGCGGTTTATAAGCGCCGTTCGTCATGGCGCGCGCATGCCCACGACTGCGTGCGCGTGCGTGCGGGAAAACGCTCCTTTCCCTTTCTCAAGACGCGAGCTGGAAGAAAGGGGGTTAGCTCAAGAGCACACCATTCCATCTACGATAATGTTGACCCAAGAGAAAATAAAATTCAATAAAAGAGTAACCCCGAATCCCCGCACCAAATTCGGCAAATCTCTCTTCAAATAAAAAAACGAGAAAGAGGGAAAAAAAACATTTTTTCCCTCTCTCCCAGTTAATTACTACCCTCCCTCCCTCCCTCCCTCCCATCTCCCCCTCCCCCCATAGCAGGAGCGAGCGGCCTGACCTGTGGTGCACTCGCAGTGGGAGTCGAGGAAGGTGAGCACGGGCGCCGTGGCGTGGGCGGCCCCCATCAGCCTCGCCCGGATGAGGCCCTCGCGCTTCGGAGCCCGGATGATGCGCACCTTCGGGTACTGCGCCATGTAGTCCTCCAGCTGCTTCATGAGGTGGGCTGTGAGGGAGAGAGGAGGAGGGTTAGTGTGAGGGCTGTGAGGGAGAGAGAAGGAAAAGTCAGTGTGAGGGAGAGGGGAGGGGGGTCAGTGTGAGGGCTGCAAGGGGCTGATTGATTAATTATTTTTAATTTTCTGCCGCGTCGACATGTTGGGCTTTTAGCGGAGGAGAGACTGAAGGAGATAAGGCTTGCGAGCAGTTGCTGGCCAAGGAACAGATTTTAGTTCTTCAGTTGAAAGGATGCATCTTAGTATCAAATTACCACAAGAATTACATACTGAGTATATATCTATTTTTTTATATGTGTTATAAAACTATACAAAATATATAAGATGCATAATATACTGTATAAGATATACATTATATAATATACCAGATTCAATATATAATTAATGATATATAAAATACATGCAACATTATATGATATCAAAGAAATATAAAAAGTAACATGCACTATACAGTATAAAATATTATAAAGAACGTAACATATAAAAATATAAACATGAATAAGTAAAGAATTATATACATACATACATACAATATATATATATATATATATATATATATATATATATATATATATATATATATATATATATAAACACACACCCAGACGCTCGCTTTTCCCCTTGCATCTCAATCCAGTCAATTCACACGCAAAAAAAGAAGAAAAAAAAGAAAAAAAAAAAAAACTCGACCCCAACGGCAGCCAGTCAGCGCGCAGTTAACTCAGCGCCTGAAATGTCGAGGTCAGGACTTTTTGGAAATTGTCGACACACATATTTTACGAGAAATGAGCACGGGCGGTTTTCGGCTTGGTCTCCTCTCCCCTCTTTCCCCTTACCCCTACCCTTCCCCTCTCCAGCTTCTCCCCTCCCTCTCCTCCCTATCCTTCCCTCTCTCTCCACTCTCCGCCACCTCCTGTTCCCCTCTCCTCTCCTCCTCCCCACCCTCTCCCCCTCCCTCTCCCCCTTCCCCCTTACCCTACCCTTCCGCTTCCTTCTCCCCTTCCCCTTTCCCTCTCCCTCTCCCCCTCCCTCTCCCCTACCCTCACCCCCTCCTCCTCCCTCTCTCCCCCTCCTCCTCCTCCTCCCTCTCTCCCCCGTGGCCTCCTTGCCCGGAAGATTAGTCTGCGACCGCGATGATAGATGGCGCGCATCAGGCGGGAGGACTCGCCCTGGACGCCACTGCGGACACGTGTCGCAGGGGGAACCAGACGGAGGGGGGGGGGGGGCGGCGGTCGTTACATGAGGGCCACCTTAATCTATTTTTTTTTCGCTTTATCTATCCACGTTTGAGGAAATACCGAATAGGGGGGCAAATATATAATCATGAAGCACAAATTAATCTATTTTTTTCTTTGGCTTTATCTGGGGGGGGGGGGGGGGGCGGTCGTTACATGGGGGCCACCGTAATCCATTTTTTTTCTTTCTCTTAATCTATCCACGTTTGAGAAAACACCGAATAGGGGGACAAATGTATAATTCTGAAGCACGCCTTAATCTATTCTTTTTTCTTTCTCTTCATATATCCACGTTTGAGAAAACACCGAATAGGGGGCAAATGTATATTTATGAAGCACGCCTTAATTTTTTTCTCTCTCTTCATCTATCCACGTTTGAGAAAACACCGAATAGGGGGACAAATATATAATTATATAGCACGCCTTAATCCATTTTTTTCTTTCTCTTTATCTATCTACGTTTGAGAAAACACCGAATAGGGGGGGCAAAAATATGATTATGAAGCACAAATTAATCTATTTTTTTCTTTGGCTTTATCTATCCACGTTTGAGGAAATACCGAATAGGGGGACACATATAATTATGAAGCACAAATTAATCTATTTTTTCTTTCTCTTTATCTATCCACGTTTGAGAAAACACCGAATAGGAGGACAAATATATAATTATGAAGCACGCCTTAATCTACTCTTTTTTCCTTCTCTTTATCTATCCAAGTAAGAGAAAACACTGAAAAAGGTGAACAAATAAATAATCATGAAGAACAAACATACAAGAGGCCCTTTTTACCTTCTATTTTCTTCACTCATCCATATACTCCCTGATCTCCAAACCATTATGAAATCAACCCCCCCCCCTCAAATACCAGTCCCACCAGAGCTTAAAATCTGGAGCGAAAATCGGGGAAATCGGAGGCCGAGCGGCAGGCGGCGCCCACCGAGAGCCGGGGCAAACTTGGAGGGAAAGTCTTTTTCATGGCGACCCCAGCGGCGGAGGTCATTAGGTCGCCCTCGCCGGCTCCTGATTACTCTTTTATACTTCCAAGGGCCCGCCGCGCCTCTTAAACTTTCCGCTGAAGTTATTTTTGTCTTTTTTTTAAGGGACGATGGCCCCCACATAACTCATCCTCGAGAAGCTGTCTCGAAAGAATCACCCTCGGCAACCTTCTCATCCTCGAAAAGCTGTCTCGAAAGGGTCACCCTCGGCAACCTTCTCATCCTCGAGAAGCTGTCTCGAAAGGGTCGCCCTCGGCAACCTTCCCCTCGCGAACCTCATCCCTGAGCCTCGAAGACACCGCTCTCCAGCACCTCACCTACTACAATTACCCTCGAAACCTCATCCCCGAGCTCCTCGCCCCTCTAAAAAAAAAAAAAAAAAAAACTCGTCCTCGAGCACCTTCCCCTCGAAGACCTCCCCCTCGAGGAAGGCAAGGCCGCGATACCCCCGGGGGCTGTTTGTCTGGCGTTGACAAGCGACCTCGATATTGAAAGCGGACGGGTATGGCCTGCTGGGGGCCCCGGGGGAACGGTACTCAGCATCGGATTCTGTTCGCTCGCTACTGGGCTTGGCAAAAAGGAAAAAAAAAAGAGGAAAAATAAAAAAAACGAAGGAAAAAGAAAGACATAAAAACGAGAGCCACCTTGCAAGGGGGGGGAAAGGAAAACCATTTTCCTTCTTTCGCCTCTATTGCCTCTCGGTTGTCATCTCGCGCTGATCTCGTTCGCTGTCACTTCTTAGCTCTGTTCTCTTTCGTTCCGGTTGTCGCTACCTCTCTCTCTTTTTTTTCTTTCTTTCTTGCTTCTTCTCTCACACTCTCCTTTGCTTTATCCGTCTCTCCTTTCTTCTCATACCCTCTCCCTTTCTTCCTCTTTTCCAACATCTCTCTCTCCCTTTCCCCTTCCCCTCCCCCCTCCCTCTCCCTCTCATCTCCCCCTCCCTCCCTCCCTCTCTTCCTCCTAGCCTCCCATTCCCCCCCCCCTCCCTCTCTCCCTTCCACCTTCCCATCCCTCCCTCTCTCCCTTCCACCCTCCCTCCCTCTGCTCCACACTTCCTCTCCTCACACTCCACTTTCCCATTCCCCTCTCCCTTCCTACCCATCCCTCCCTCTCATCCTCACCTCTCCCTATTACCCTCTCCCTATCCTCCTACCTTCCTCCCTCCCTCTGTCCCTTCCTCCCACCTCTCCTTTTCCTCCCTCCCTCTCTCTCCCTCTCCCTTTCCCTAAACATTTAAGAATTCGATGTCGACCAAAATCTAGAAATCGTAAAAAGAAAGAAAAAAAGAAGTAAAAAACGAGAAAAAAAGAAAAAAAAATCCCAGGTCGTCTTCAAGCTACAAGAAATGATCCCCCTCTCCCTCTGTCCCTTCCCCTCCCCCCCTCCCCCCCAAACCCTCTCCTTTTCCTCCCTTCCTACCCCTAAACATGCAAGAATTCGACCAAATCTAGAAATCGTAAACAGAGAAAAAGTAAAAGAGAAGAGAGAAAAAAGAAAAAAAGAAAAGAAGAAGAAATACGAGAAAAAAGAGAGAAATAAGAGAAAAAGAAAAAAGAAGAAATACGAGAAAAAAGAAGAAATACAAGAAAAAGAAGAAATAAGAGAAAAAGAAAAAAAGAAGAGAAAAAAAGAAAAAAGAAGAAAAAAAGAAAAAAGAAGAAATAGAAAAAGAAGAAAAAGAAGAAGAAAAAAAAGGGTCGAGGTCGTCTCCAAGCTACGAGAAACGAGCGGCGTCTGGCGTTTCGCACGATCTCCCCCCCCCCGGCCGCCGCGCCCCCTCTGAACGTCCCGCCGCGAATACAAACTAATAAATAGCCAGACGTGACGCTCCTCTTTACATATTTCTCGACGCCTTTTTTTGCTTTTTTTTTGTATTCTTGTTTTCTATTTATTTCTTCTCGCCTTTCTTCTCACACGCGACACCTGTTTTCTTCAGTTCTTTTGTCTCCTTCCTCCCACCTTCTTTTTTTTTCTAGATTTATCTATTCTATCTGATTTTGTCTTATTTATATTCTTTTTAGGACAGAGTGAAGGGAAACGACAACAGGATCATCTGCAAATAAGTCTCACACGAGACACGAATTAGGGACTAACTGAGAGAGAGAGAGAGAGAGAGAGAGAGAGAGAGAGAGAGAGAGAGACAGAGACAGAGACAGAGAAAGAGACAGAGACAGAGAGACAGACAGAGAGACAGAGAGAGACAGAGAGACAGAGACAGACAGAGAGACAGAGAGAGACAGACAGACAGAGAAAGAGAGAGCGAGCGCCTGCTT
>NC_091586.1:3100880-3105880 GCF_042767895.1 Penaeus vannamei
AGGAGAGCGAGACAGGCGAGACAGCGAGAGAGAGAGAGAGAGAGAGAGAGAGAGAGAGAGAGAGAGAGAGAGAGAGAGAGAGAGAGAGAGAGAGAGAGAGAGAGAGAGAGAGAGAGAGCGAGAGAAAGAAAGAGGAATCAAAAGAAACTCAGACATACAAACAAAAAAATGAAAGGAGACGAGGCTTGCGATACATCTAAGTACACCTTCGCGCTGAGATACACAGAAATGGGACACAACACAATGAGCGAACTCAGAGAAGTCATGAGAAGGGGAGGAGGAGGAGGAGGAGTAGGAGGAAGAGGAAGAGAAGGAGGAAGAAGAAGAAGAAGAGGAAAAGGAGAAGGTCGAGATAAGTAAACAAGAGAAAGAAGAAAAACAACAGTAGGACCCGAAGACAGAAAAGGAGGAGGAGGAAGAGATAAGCGAACAAGAGAAAGAGGCAAACGAACAAGAGAACAAGAGATGGAAGAGGCGGAGAGGGAGAGGCCGCGAGAACACAGCCAAGTCGGACAGCCAATAGAATTTTTGATGAAGCGAAAGTGGCCAACGGAGCGCGGGCAGGAATTATTCACTATGCTACCAGCGATCAAAAAGAATCGGAAAATTTCCATCAGATGCCCTCGCGGCGGCATTGGGAAAAAAAAGGAGAAATTGCCAATTTGGACGAGTGAGCAGGGTGGGCGGGGGACGGGCGGGGGCGGGGGGGGACGGGCGGGGGTATGATAATGTCAGCCCAGATGGCATCGGTGCCACGGGACGCCCACTCGCCCGGAAGACGCTTCTTTACCAACAACTAATTAAACTCTCGAATATTTGCACCTGTTTGTGTGTCTGGCGGGGGGGGGGGGGGGGTAGCACACGCAATTTTCGCTGCCCTGAGGATTTGTCTGTCTGTCTGTCACTCCCCCCCCCCCCCCCGTCCCTCTCGGCTGATTTAAGTCCTTACTCTGCCCTTCACTCCTCTGCCTACAACCTTCTACTCCCACAAATACTTAGAACAGCACTTGGTAGCACTAACAACGGACAGAACTTAAACCAACACTTAGAAGCACTTACAACGTACAGTACATAAACCAACACTTGGAAGCACTAACAACGGACAGTACTTCAAACAACACTTAGAAGAACCGACAGTACTTAAACCAACACTTAGAAGAACGGACAGTACTTAAACCAACACATAGAAGAACGGACAGTACTTAAACCAACACATAGAAGAACGGACAGTACCTAAAACAGCACTTCAAAGCACTTACAACGGACAGAACTTAAAACAACACTTAGAAGAACGGACAGTACCTAAAACCAACACTTAGAAGAACCGACAGTACTTAAAACAACACTTAGAAGAACCGACAGTACTTAAAACAACACTTAGAAGAACCGACAGTACTTGAAACAACACTTAGAAGAACGGACAGTACTTAAAACAACGCTTAGAAGAACGGACAGTACTTAAAACAACACTTGCAACAAACATAATACACAAGACGCTAACGCTCCCACACTTATGACCCAAGAAAGAGGAGGCGATCAAGGCAAGCGCGACCGCCCCGCCTCCCATACACTCTGACCGAGGCGCGTGTACCTGGCCGAGGGGAAGTGGGCGGGGTTGTTTACCCGAGTTATCCATTAACCCTACAACGTGCGGACATCCCGGGGACGGGGATTACTAAAAGGGGGAGCGGGATTCCGGGATGACTCGATTGGCTTCTGTCGCTCCCGCCCTCGCTCTCACCCTCGCCCCCCATATCTCTCTCTCTCTCTCTCTCTCACTCTCTCTGGCCATCTCTCCCCCTCTCTCTCTCTTTCTCTTTCTCTCTCTCTCTCTCTCTCTCTCATTCTCTCTCTCTGTCTCTGTCTCCCTTTCTTTCTCTCATTCTCTCTCTCTGACCCTCTCTCCCTTTCTCTGGCTCTCTCTCTCTCTCTCTCTCTCTCTCTCTCTCTCTCTCTCTCGCTCTCTCTCTCTCTCTCTCTCGCTCTCTCTCTCTCTGACCCTCTCTCTCTCTCTGACCTCTCTCTCTCTCTATCTGACCTCTCTCTCTCTCTATCTGACCTCTCTCTCTCTCTATCTGACCTCTCTCTCTCTCTATCTGACTCTCTCTCTCTCTATCTGACTCTCTCTCTCTCTATCTGACCTCTCTCTCTCTCTCTCTCTCTCTGACCCTCTCTCTCTCTCTCTGACCCTCTCTCTCTCTCTCTGACCCTCTCTCCTCTCTGACTCTGACCCTCTCTCCCTCTCTGACTCTGACCCTCTCTCCCTCTCTGACTCTGACCCTCTCTCCCTCTCTGACTCTGACCCTCTCTCCCTCTCTGACTCTGACCCTCTCTCCCTCTCTGACTCTGACCCTCTCTGACTCTCTCTCTCTCTCTCTCTCTCTCTCTCTCTCTCTCTCTCTCTCTCTCTCTCTCTCTCTCTCTGACACTGTGTGTGTATGAGAGAGAGAGAGAGAGAGAGAGAGAGAGAGAGAGAGAGAGAGAGAGAGAGAGAGAGAGAGAGAGAGAGAGAGAGAGAGAGAGAGAGAGAGAGAGCGTGCGTGCGCGTGTGTGTGTGAGTCCGCGTGTGCGTCTGTGCACCCACCGCCGCGTATTCCTCTCCCTTTGCCTAAGCCTCAAAATACCTCCGGAGCCGCGAGAGGCGCAGCACAAAACCTCGACGGGGACGATCCCACTCACCTTGGGATCTTTTCAATGGCGGAAACTGACAAGAGCTCTAATTCACCACCGCGATCTTCCTCTTACCTTCCCTCCCCCCTACCTCCACCACCACAGCCTCCTCTTCCTCCTCCTCCTCCTCCTCCCCTCTTTCTGAGCCAGCCAATCCTCCGCAGCCTCCTCCACTTTGCGTCCTCCTCAACCTATCTCTCCATCTTCCCCGCCTCCCCAGTGTCCTTCCTCCGTCCTTCTCCCCTTCCTATCATCCCCTCCTTCCTCCCCCAACGTTCTCCCAACCTCCATTACCACCAAATCCACACCCCTCCCCTCCTCATCCCCCCCCATCCTTCCTCTCTCCCTCCCCCTATCCCCACCCGCCCCTCCCTTCCCTCCTCCCTCCCTTCCCCTCCTCCCCTCCCTTCCCTCCTCCTCCTGGTCATCCCCTCCCTTCCCTCCTCCCCCTCCAGGCCCTCCTCCCCTCCCTTCCCTCCCCCTCCAGGTCCTCCCCTCCCTTCCCTCCTCCCCCTCCATGTCCTCCTCCAGCCCGCGGGGACAAAGACCTCAGCCTTGCAAGTGGAGTTCAACAAGAGATCCTAATGGCAGTCACGATCCCCTCCATGTTGTAAGTATAGCCACTTCAGCCCTGGAATATCACCGGCACTCGAGGCTTGGAGTGCTCCTCTCTCTCTCTCTCTCTCTCTCTCTCTCTCTCTCTCTCTCTCTCTCTCTCTCTCTCTCTCTCTCTCTCTCTCTCTCTCTCTCTGACTATCTCTCTCTCTCTGACTATCTCTCTCCCTCTGACTATCTCTCTCTCTCTGACTATCTCTCTCTCTCTCTCTCTGACTATCTCTCTCTCTCTCTCTGACTATCTCTCTCTCTCTCTCTGACTATCTCTCTCTCTCTCTGACTATCTCTCTCTCTCTCTGTCTATCTCTCTCTCTCTCTGACTATCTCTCTCTCTCTCTGACTATCTCTCTCTCTCTCTGACTATCTCTCTCTCTCTCTGACTATCTCTCTCTCTCTCTGACTATCTCTCTCTCTCTCTCTCTCTCTCTGACTATCTATCTCTCTCTCTCTCTCTCTGACTATCTCTCTCTCTCTCTCTCTCTCTCTCTCTGACTATCTCTCTCTCTCTCTCTCTCTCTGACTATCTCTCTTTCTCTCTGACTATCTCTCTTTCTCTCTGACTATCTCTCTCTCTCTCTGACTATCTCTCTCTCTCTCTGACTATCTCTCTCTCTCTCACTCTCTCTCTCTCTCTCTCTCTCTCTCTCTCTCTCTCTCTCTCTCTCTCTCTCTCTCTCTCTCTCTCTCTCTCTCTCTCTAATAGCCTCCACGCATTTTCATTTCCCTTAGGTAGAAAATGAAGAAGGATGATAATGCGGACGATGCAATGTGAATTATTAACTTCATAATGTATAGGAGATGAGGACAGAAAAGTGGATGAAAACGAAGAAAAATATAAATAAACAAAATTTAATAATAAAAGAAAAGAAAAAAGAGAAAGTAAAAAAAAAATATATGAAGAAAGAAGATGAAGAGAAGAGAAGAAGATAAAAACAAGAAGAAGAAGAAGAAGAAGAGAGTGAGAGTGAGAGTGAGAGTGAGAGTGAGAGAGAGTGAGAGCAGAGAGAGAGAGAGAGAGAGAGAGAGAGAGAGAGAGAGAGAGAGAGAGAGAGAGAGAGAGAGAGAGAGAGAGAGAGAGAGAGAGAGAGAGAGAGGAGAGATTGGAGCATAATGGAGAGCCAAATCCCCACTTGACCCGCCGAGGAAACCGCCTCCGCCTTGTCTTGGACGCAACTCATCAGCGACCCCTCTCCCTCCCCTCTCTCGTATCCTCCCTCCCCTTCTCCCTTCCTTCCTTTTTTTCATTGCATGTCGGTCATCCCCCCCCCTTTCATCTATCCCCTCTTCCTTGTTTCATCCCTCTTTCTCTTATCTCCTGTTCTTGTTCTTTCCTACTCCTTCCTCCTACTCTTGTCTTCAGCCCTCCTTCCATATCTCTTCCCTCCTGTATTCCTCTTCCACTCTTCTCTTGCCCTTCCCTCTCTGCTCTCCCCTCATCCTTTCTCCTCCCCCTCCTTCCCACCCAACCCTCTCCTCCCTCCCCACCTCTCACATCATCCCCCTCCAATCCCATCCCCTTCTTCCCCCTCCTCCTCCACCTCCATCCCATCCCCTCCTTTCCCCCTCCTCCTACACCTTCCATCCCACCCTATCCTCCCCCTCATCCTCCACCTCCATCCTCCCCCTCCTTCTCCACCTTCATCCCACCCCATCCCCTCTATCCCACCCCTCTTCCTCCACCTTCCAAACCCTCAAATCCCCTCCTCCTACTCCCC